>NC_137603.1:22723155-22890655 GCF_963280865.1 Gymnoscopelus braueri
AAAATATCCGAAATACAAGCTGTTGTGAGCTTGTAGATCTGCTATTTGTGGCTAACGTTCCCCCCAGATTACCGGATGCTGGGGTGTGTGTGTGTGTGTGTGTGTGTGCACGCTTGTGGTTTGTGCAGTATATTTGTGGTGCGTGCGAACGTGAGTGCGTTCTTGTGGTTTGTGCAGTATATTTGTGTGTTAGTGCGTGCAAACGTGAGTGCGTGCTTGTGGTTTGTGCAGTATATTCGTGTGTGAGTGCGTGCAAACGTGAGTGCGTGCTTGTGGTTTGTGCAGTATATTTGTGTTTGTGTGTGTGAGAGATCGTGCTTGTGGTTTGTGCAGTATATTTGTGTTTGTGTGTGTGAGTGCGTGCTTGTGGTTTGTGCAGTATATTTGTGAGTGCGTGCTTGTGGTTTGTGCAGTATGTTTGTGTGTGTGAGAGATCGTGCTTGTGGTTTGTGCAGTATGTTTGCAGTGTGTTAAGCGCTTCTCTCTTGGTTAAAGGGAGAGAATAATCCATTGGGATACTGGTCACGCTTCCAAAGGTGACTTAAAGGATTGAAGGCATTTGTAGAATCGACCTCAGGTCTTAATGGGTTCAACTCACTGGGCTGTGGGTCCATATCCCGACTGCATCTTTTACAAGTTGTTGTTATTCCTTTCCCCATATAGAAATGTACAGTTTGTGTCCCATACGTAAATGTCAGATGAATTACTTACTGAACTCTATTAATGGCAATTCATCCTTCCTATTGTGTTGACTTGTATATGAAGTGATACCAGAGTGTGTATTGTACTGGTGATGGTATAGTTTAAAAAGGCTGACTCGTTACTGGAATGCGTAATTTAGGCTGATCCTGATCGTCTGCCAAAGTGCATTGTCTAATTGAAGCTGATCTGACTTTGTGTCTGGAAAGTTGTAATTATGAACAAATTATTCAATGATAAAAGTTGTTGTGTGTGTGTTCTCTCCTCAGTTGGATGACGGTACACCATCGGACCCTGAGGGTTCGTTTGTGGATTACCAGACCCACATGGTCAAATACTCCAAGGCCATCGCTGTCACTGCTCAGGACATGGTACGATGACACCCATAACTAACAGCTTATCTGCTATAATAATGACTCATCAATTTAAAAATGATTCAAGATGACTGCCATCTTGACATCGGGAGAACAGTTTTGGACACATTTTCCACCCGACGGGGACAAATAGTTGCTGTAATGCTGAGGTTTTGTATTGACGGGGTCTGTTGATGCATTTTCCTGTCAGATGACCAAGTCGGTGACGTGTCCTGATGAGCTGGGGAGCCTGGCCTCCCAAGTGACGGCTGATTACAGCCAGCTGGCTCTACAGGGACGACTGGCCGCTTACGTTGCTGAGCCAGAGGAGGTAAGACACATCTGACTGACTGACTGACAGACAGACAGACAACAGCGCGATGACAACTTTTTTTTTCAGTGCACATATTCCAGTGCACTTATCTAACCCTTTGTAGCCTCACAACGGCATTCACATATTCCAGGAGGATTGGGGGTATTTGTAACGTTTTGTCTGTCCTGCATGCAGATCGGGTTCCAGATAAAGAGCCGGGTGCAGGACCTGGGTCATGGATGTATCTACCTGGTGCAGAAGGCCGGAGCACTGCAGGTCACCCCATCAGACGGCTTCACCAAGAGAGAGCTCATAGAGTGTGCCCGCGCTGTCACCGAGAAGGTACTGTTAACACATAATAAAGCAGGGCTCTTCAACAGGGAGTCCGGGGACCCCTTGGGGGTCCTCAGAGTTGCTACAGGGAGGCCGCCAAATCTTTTTTTTTTTACTTTAACCATTTGAACCCTAGCATCTGCCTAGAACTTTAGCCAAAAATATTTTCAGCAAAGCGGTTTAGTGTGTAGAGGGGAAAAAAGAGCAGACCAAGTATAGAGTGACAGAGCCAGTACAGAGCCAGTCATGTTTACGAAGCGTCAAGTTTATTGACAGTTTAACACGTTGCCTGCCAAAGACGTCTTTTCAAATCCAACACTTGCCTGCTTTTCCAAAATTTTCTGTATCTCGGCTCCTGTGCTTTACTATGTATTTTTGGCGAGACATGCTATTTTCAACGGCGTATAACAAGCGCACGGGAGGTCGTGATGAATTTTTTTTTCCTCGCGAAAGCACAGTGAAATTAGCAACCATCAGGGGATCGATCATACTGGAGATAAATATTCTGTGACTACTTGTTGTTAACTAGTTGTACGAACGCTTGTTTTCTATTGCTGTATTGTTTATTGGATCTTGTTTAGTCGATACACTTATTTGTTTTAGCTCATGCTCATTTGATTTAGCTATTTTTGTCTCATCTGTTTAAGGAAATAGGTGGCTGATATATTGCACTTTTACCTTAGCGCTAGGTATACTCTTGGTTGCTTGTTTTTGCAGAAAATGCACTAAAGACTTCTGGTGATTAGTAGTTTTCGTTCCCTACCTATGTTGAATACACTTATTGTAAGTCGCTTTGGATAAAAGCGTCTGCTAAATGACTGTAATGTAATGTAATGTACTTGAAAAGGTAAGAAAATCATAAAAAATGCTGGCAGAGGCTGCAGCCTGTTTTAGAAAACCCCTGGCAGTGAATGTGTCAAGTGGTTAAATCATGAAAACAGAAACATCAACATGAATCCAACACAACGCTGATGATGATAGTGCTATCAAACAAGTCTATGAAATCTATGAAAAAGATTAATCTGCAACACAATACATAGACATATATAGTGGGGGTCCCTGCTTCATCTCTCTCTCAGCTAGGGGGTCCTTTGGTTGAAAAACATTGAAGACCCCTGACAGAGTGTACCCGCGCTGTCACTGAGAAGGTACTGTTAACACATGACTCCTTTAATATCCATCTGTTTTACCTCCGATACAGTCAATGTCACTGTAGGCATTTTCGTCGAATGTTCACACTATTATACTGTAGGTATCTTATAGGGCTCATGTGGTTAAAACTGGCATTTCCCTGTAGAAAAGTACTCAATCATAGATACTACTGTAACTGTATATATTTTTGCTTACGAATGCAAAGGTTCGTATACAGCATACACAATGAACGAATAAATGATTACTTTTATACAGGACACATTGTGCTTTACTTTCCTCTTTACATAAATGATGTATTGGGGAGGTTGTCTTGTATTGTTCTTTTGCTCCCAGCCTTTAGTGTCTTCATAAAAGACTTTTATAAAGTTCAAGTGATAAATCACAAAATGTCAAATTCCTGCAAGTCGTTCCAAACTGTTTTCTTATGCACAGGAAGTGCCGATGGCTTTTCCTTTTTATATACAGTGGTGGAAAGTAACTAAGTACATTTACTCAAGTAGAGTACTGCAGACTCACTCAATTTTCAGGCGTAATCTTAATGCTCGCCTCTTCAGTTCAGACCCGACCTCCGCCCTTAGCACTTTACCTACATATGATGCCCATGCAGACATACCTTGGTCATCTGTTCTCATGTTTTTGTTACTTAGGCTTGTTTTACTTGACCACAATGTTAAAATGTAATTTAGATAGCATGTTATTTAGACAGATGTACAGATCATTTTTTCATAGTATATCGTTTTTAGACTGATGCTAGGTTCAATTACCTGTAATCCTATAGTTTACTGGGGCACTACACTGTCTCTCTGCATTCATGTGTTTACCTTGCTTTGTGTACGTCGTGCTTCTACTCTACTACTTCTCAGCAAATATTGTACTTTTGTAATTATTTGAAAACGTGTACAAGTTACTTTGTAGATTTTGATTATTATTATTACAAAACATACATTAACCAATTCAGCCCAATTTTATACATCAGATATTCGAAAACAGCTGGGGTTCAAACTTGTTCATGTCAAGGACCCCCAAAATGATATGTATTTGACTACGGACCCTCATCTCAAAATATGATGTTCCTACCGCCGTAGTCTCCGCCGGTCATCAAATTATTGGTTTGGACCAAAACTAAAAAATCTCCATGAATTCAAGGCTTCATGGGGTGTGTAATTGATAGAAAATAAGTATTTTTTGGGGTGAACTACTCCTTTTAAGTAAAACAAATCTGTGTACTTTTTCCACCACCAAGTTTTTAAGGAATCCAATCACGATCGAGTGAAAGTACATAGTTTATGAGCAACGATGTGCGGACTGAATGAAGCCTCCTCCCCTCGTTAATAACTCATGCAGGAGCTGTTAGCAGTTCACCCCAAGTGGCTCCGCTGTCCGACAGGCGCATCAATAACCTGATATAAGGCTTAGGACTGCATCGCTCTGAGACCGATTTTAGACCCGAGACCGATTCTACAAAATACCGTCTAAAACAGTTGCTCTCAAACTTTTTTCGTGCCAAGGACCCCCAAAATGATATGTATTTGGCCGTGGACCCCCCCATCTGAAAATGTTATGTGCCAGGGACCCCCAGAAGAGAAGATTTGTGTTCAAACACTTTCAAGATTTTTCAAAAATGTTCAAAAATAGCAGATGTACAAGCTTGCAGCGCGACACAAAGTGACGCGCTGTGAGCTTGTAGAATGTAGTATATCTGCTCAAGGGAAATGCACCCATGGTCGGGGGGAGATATTAGGCTTTTGGTCTTCAGTCAGAGGCTCTCTGCTAGGCCTGTTCTTCAGAAGGACCATCCTCTGTTTCGTTCACAAGCTTAAGTGGAATGGAAAAATCTATCCAATGATCCCAGATTTGTAAACAAAGGTTTTCATTCCTTTGTTGTCACATTTCATTTGCTTGTGCAATGCTATTTATTTTTTTTCAAAGCTTCAATCCGTAACTTTTATGTCCTATCCTGGATTCAAATCCAAGAGAGCCCAAGAGGTAATCCCCGTTTAGCCCAGGGATATATTACACTGTCGAGTTTCAAGCAGTGCTACTCGTCAAGCAGTTATCCTACCTGACACCAGGATCTAAATGTCTCAATAGAAGAGTAGAGAGTCCACCTCCAACCACTGCACTTTCTACTAATGCAAAAGTCAATCCATTACAGATGTTCTAGTTATATTATTAACATACTCTACCATACAGATGTTCTAGTTGTATAGCATTAACATACTCTACCATACAGATGTTCTAGTTGTATAGTATTAACATACTCTACCTACCATACAGATGTTCTAGACATATAGTATTAACATACTCTACCATACAGATGTACTAGTTGTATTCTACTAGCATATTCTACCGTACAGATGTACTAGTTATATTGTATTAATATACTCTACCATACACATTGGTTAAAATGTATTTATTCATAAAAAATAAGTTACGGATTGCAGCTTTGTGATATGTATATTAATGTGTTAGTGATATTGACATGGGGACAGACCCAAGTGGCTATTTTGTATTCAACACGCATTCTGTTTTTTATTTGCTTGATTTGCAGGGCTCTCACTGACTCTTCCATCCATTACGGCGTTTATTCAAGAATTCTCTTAAATCTTTTTTTTTTTTCTAATTTGCGCGAGAGGGCCCCTCTCGCCTCTCCAGTTAATCTACTTCCCCTGCCAGTCATAAATCTGAGAGGGAAAGCAATTGACTTGAAACTAATTTGACAAATCTTCAGTCCACTGGCTGGGGTGATGCTGTAGCGAGCCGCGGTGCTGACGTGATATTCTTCTGTCACAGCAAATTGTTGCTGCCGGGTAGAAACCTTGTATTTCCATATTTCAACTCATAAAAGTTGTGGGGATTTTTTTTTGAAAATAGCCGATCTGCAAGCTCACAACGTGTCACGTTGCGACACGTGAGTTTGCAGGTCCCCTATTTTCACTATTTATTGATACATTATGGAACGTGAAAGTGATTAAGTGCCTGTAGGTTTTAATTTAACCAATGAAAAGTATTAACAAGAGCTTATGACTAAATAATAACGACATTGGATCCATTTGGAACGCAGGTTCTTTTTTTCCCCCATGCCCTGAAAAGTTAATGTTTTGGAAATGAGAGCCCGACAGCAAAGAAACGACTAGCTCCTCTTGCTACGCTTCTTTGGTTTCTAAAATTGAGAGATTTATCCATCAAACTCAACGAGCATGTGGTCCTAAACAAGGAGTGGAATCATTCCTCCAAATCCTAAATGATTACTTTATCACTGCTTTTGACTTGGAGAGTATATTTCATTGTAATCAAATTGGCCGCTATAGCAACACTGCTTGGCTAAATGAGTTTGACCAATTAAGCCTGATTTAAGGCTATTTTTTTTTGTTTTGGCCTACTGTGTAAAGACATGTCCAAAATGGTGACTCACCTGGTCTTCACCTAGTTTACACTCAGATATATTTGGACCGCTGTGCTGTGCTTTGACATGCTGCCAAAACACTTAAAACGTATTCTGTGTCTGATTTACTCAGACACAGAGTAAATCCTAGAATTAACCAGTTCTTTGTAACTAGTGCTAGTCTCAGCAGTAACTCTGTAACTTCAAAGAGGTCAAGTTTTCCTCACATAAATACTATAAAGAGATAATCTAATTCACCAGTACTACAAAAAATAGAAAATCCAGTTAATTCCTGACATGAAGCATACCATCTCCCCTAACCTGTCTTGTAGTGTTTAAAAAGTTACCTAGTATTACTTTAAACACACTATGAGAAGAAGAACGCAAAACTATTAAAACAAAATGGCACTCATGTTTTTATATCCATTATCCACCATCATATCTGAGGTCATGCATTCTTTCATCGTACATTTATCAGCAATAAATCCTCATAGAAACTAACTTTAGAATATAATTCGAATCAAATACGAAACTGAAAAGCTAAATGAATAGTGAATATTTCAAAACTATAAGAACCACTTTGGTGTTGCTAATAACTCTGGTATGTTGGTTATGTGTGTGTGTGTGTGTGTGTGTGTGTGTGTGTGTGTGTGTGTGTGTGTGTGTGCACGTGTGTGGGTGTGCAGGTATCTCTGGTCTTGTCGGCCCTCCAGGCTGGTAACAAGGGCACCCAGGCGTGCATCACAGCTGCCTGTGCGGTCTCTGGCATCATCGCTGACCTGGACACAACCATCATGTTCGCTTCCGCCGGCACACTCAACGCAGAGAACGACGAGTCCTTCGCAGACCACAGGTGAGACTGGAACTCTGTGTGTGTGTGTGTGTGTGTGTGTGTGTGTGTGTGTGTGTGTGTGTGTGTGTGTGTGTGTGTGTGTGTGTGTGTGTGTGTGTGTGTGTGTGTGTGTGTGTGTGTGTGTGTGTGTGTGTGTGTGTGTGTGTGTGTGTGTGTTGGTATTACTTTACTTGCGAGGGCCAAATGTCTCCACAAGCAGTAGTTCCCAACTTGAGATCACAGTGAGTCTCTTTGGAGGTACCTTAGTCCAAATGTGAAAGGAGTTTGGACTGGGATTAGGATTAGGTATTTTAGAAGAGAGTTTTAAAGGTTGGGGTAGGCCGATTTATTCTTAGGTCTGCGTCGGCGTCGATCACTGAAAATAGCAGATCTACAAGCTCACGCTGCGACATGCTGTGAGCTTGTAGATCTGCTATTTTCAGCTTTACGGTTAAAATGGCCAAAAGAAATTACATGGCAATGGCATTCATCAAATTGGCGTCCTAAAATGTTGATGTCCTCACAAGTATAGTACATAACCTCAGGGCTCCCTTGTTTAACAGATCATCGCAGCAACTCCAAGCCGATTGATGTCACCATTGCTGTGCATGTGCACGAGACGTGCATAGTTTACACACTCTGTATTACGTGCGTGTGCATATACCTGTGTGTGTGTGTGTGTGTGTGTGTGTGTGTGTGTGTATGACAGAGTGATATATGTCAAAGTGTAGACAGAGACAAATACAGAAGTTAAGCCTGGGGCTGACAGGGAGACATATTAGCTGTAGAGTAGGGTGTGTGTGTGTGTGTGTGTGTGTGTGTGTGTGTGTGTGTGTGTGTGTGTGTGTGTGTGTGTGAGACAGGGTGACATATTGGCTGTAGAACAGGGAGGTGGGGATGTCTGGAAACCAGGGATCACAAATCACCCTCGTCATCCTCAGGGTGATGAAGGCAGACGGAGGCAGTCAGTCCCACACCAAACACTTGACTCTGGGGGGAGGGAGGGTTCCTTCAACCATGGGAAACTTCACCACTTTATGGAATCTGAGCTCTCTGGGGGGGAGTCACAAAATCTGGAGGAAGATTGTTCATAACCAATTTTGTACTGCCAGTAGGGTTGGAATCCTTTAGGATTTTAACGATTCCGGTTCCTTTAATTCCCTCTTAACGGTCCGATTCCTTAACGATTCCTGTACGGGGTTCCACATGGACCCCAACCGGTCTGTAACTCTAAGAGTGTACAAATTGGACCAAATGGACCCTTATGGGTCCATTTGGTTCCATTTGTACAGTCTCAGAGTTATGGTGGTCCATGAAATGTAAAAGTCTGAGAAACACCGGTATTGTAATTGTAATGTACAGTATAGCAGATGTGAAGTCCACATAACCAGCTCTGACAGTGTGATAAAAAAACGGTTCTGGAAACGGTTCCAAATGTGATGGAACCAATTCCGGTTCCTCAATGCTGGATCCGGTTCCACCCGATTCCTCCGGATCCAAACCCTATACCTGCCAGTGAGTCAAACTGGGCTGCGACTACAGTACGAATAATAACCCAGATACGGTAGCCTATACTTTCCGGCCACAGGTCCCATGTGGGTTGTAGTGACCTAAAACGGTATTATGGTAGATTAGATTCAGCTATTTAACCACTTTCAATGTTGGCGTTAATTGTGGAATTTGATCGGACAGAATCTGTAGCAGATTACTGGAGATTACAGCGGGCGGGGAGATTTTGTTCCTCTTGTCATCACAAATTTAAAGTCCATGCACAAATTTAGCATCGTCATTAATCTGTGTTTGGTGTGCCTGAGATAACATCGTGTTTCATCCTGGTCCATCGTTCAGGGAGAACATCTTGAAGACGGCCAAGGCCCTGGTGGAGGACACCAAGATGCTGGTGTCGGGTGCAGCCTCCGGGCCGGACAAGCTGGCGCAGGCTGCCCAGTCCTCTGCTAAAACCATCACCCAGCTCACTGACGTGGTCAAACTGGGTGCTGCCAGCATCGGCGCCGACGACCCGGAGACACAGGTCAGACCAACCCACCCATCTCCTTTTAACCACTTTACACCTACTGTCCTTACTTTGGGCGTGTCCAGAGGCAGCTCTACAAGATTGTACCCCAGAAGTGTTTAGAAGTGTTTAAAAGTGTTTTTAACCATACGTACATACCGGCTATTCCATATGTACAGTATATAGTACTGTATATACCGTATCTTCACTCTACTCATATTAGAACATTTGATTACTTGACCGTTTCTGTTTAAATCCTGTTTTCCTTCCTTACTTTTCTTACTTTTCCTATCTCTATTGGCTGTAAACCTGAAAACTACAAATGATGGAGCCTCTACGAAAAGACAAAAGAAAAAGTGATTCTTATTGAATGATTGTGATTCTTCCAGTGGGGGTTTTGTGTTGTAGGGGTCACTGTTAATGTCAGAAACAGCCTGAATAACAAACGGTTTTACCCTTTGAGAGTTTCCCCTTTTTTTCAAGGCTGACGTTGACAGTGTCCTGTCTCTCTCTCTGTCCTGTCTCCGCATATAGGTTGTTCTCATCAACTCTGTGAAAGACGTTGCCAAAGCTCTGTCGGAGCTCATCAGCGCCACCAAGTGTGCGGCAGGCAAGGCTGCAGACGACCCGTCCATGTACCAGCTGAAGGGCGCTGCCAAGGTACCACGCTAGCACTGTACTGGTGATCTTCATTATAACCCCAGTGGTTCTCAAAGTAGGGTCCTTAAAAGGGTTCCAGGGGGTCCCCAGCTAAATGAGTTAATATAGCATACACATCTGTTTAACTAGTTTAACCCTTATTTAAAACTACAAGCTCTTTCAAGATTTTTTTAAAATAGCAGATCTACTTTTTACAGATTAAAACATAAATCTTGTATGGGGGTTCCCTGGCACAAAATGTTTTCCGATGGGGGTCCACAGCCAAATAGATATCAATTTGGGGGTCCTTGACATGAAAATGTTTGAGAACCACTGCTATAACTATAGCTCACTGGCCGCTTGCCTTCTGTCTGTAACAGAAGCTGTGCTGCACTGCCCCCTAGTGACCATGGCTTTTTTTTACCCTTTTTGTCAGATGCAAAGTAGAAAGATGAACTTGTTCATCCCACTTCTACAGAGAATGCATCTGTTCCCTATTATATATTCTTTTCCCCCCCCTTGCTTTTATACTAAATGTAAATATTTCAATTTGAGAGAAAACAAACAACTTTCTTTTAAAACATTTTGTGTGCTGATGTACTTGGCCCTGTTCCATACTGTAATTAGGGATGGGTATCGCTAGGATTTTATAGATTCAGATTTTGCTAATTTATTCTGGTTCTTATCGATTCCCCATTTCAGTTCCAAAACTAAAACTAATGTTTAGATAACAAAAACATATTTTAAGTGTTAACTGAAGTAAATTGTATTTACTATTACTAGTACAAACAAAAAGTAGTACCTGAGATACAGCCAATGCTAAAACATGGTGTCCTGTTTAAATGAACCAAACACTGTTGTCCCTGTAAACTATTGTTAAATCAATAATTGTCAACTTTAAGAAATGTAATAAATAGTAACCTCTCATAATGTTTATTCCCTGACAACACAATGTTAAGCAGTAGCAATTAAAGTTTATTATACCCTAATAAAGTTATTTTTATTCTGTTTCTGTAAAGTAACTTTATGAGTACCTAGAAAAGCTCTATATAAATGTATTATTATTATTATTAGTATTTATAGGAAACCTACTGGACGCTTAACTTCTGATTCCTTCATTCTTATGGGTACTCATCCAGTACCCATCAATTTGGATTCCGTTCCTACTTGGAACCGAATTTCGATACCCAACCCTAACTGTAATATCCCATAACCCAGTTGGTTCCAGGACCCTTGGCAGAAGAACCTGGAATGGTTACCCCCCCTAGCTCTGATCTTAATCATGTCCTGGTGAGCATTTATTAAGAAAGAAAGGCATGGTGTGTGTAAATAATAGATACCCCATAATAAACCCCCTTCCCATTGACAAAACCATTAATCAGTAGCACCACCCCTCCCTGCGTTCACCAAACCAGTGTGCACCAGTAAACCTAAAGATGGGTCCCAGCAAAGTCAATGGGTCATAAATGAGAGTTTGAAACAACTTGAAACAAGGACGTTTTCGATTGCAAAAAGAGTCATTGTGGTCACGAGGGCCTGAGGCGAGACCTACAACATTTTTGAGTCTCACCGCCCTCCCCTCGTAATGGACACTTCCTGTTGAGAAGTTAGATATCCCTATGTTCCAGGTTGTTTGAAAGCACACCCTAAAATACTGCATGTCATCACAGTTCCAGGTTAACTGACTCACTCATCAAGGTATCATTTATGTAATACATCTCCCTTTTTATATGAGTTTCCAAGCCCTGGGGTAAACCACTTTTGTAAGTGCTTTCTAGAATTCCACTTTCACACTTTTTTTCTCCTTTTATTTTACAAGGGACCATTTAAATAGACTTTGATGTATTGTATACAAATTACTTTTAAAATGGTCTTAAAGGAACACTTTACAGTAAATTTTTCCAACACTCCAACATGATGTCACTTTGTTTCCTTTGCTGGCTGAAAACAGCCAATCTACAAGCTTTAGCCTTAATTCATTACACATAGGGCGTCTGGGTACATGAAAGATGTAGGTAGCTTGCTACCACCCATAGTAAAAGTGTTTCAATATGCCTGTTGGCAGTATAAATTCATAAATGCTTATAAATGATATGGTGGACACATCTATATAGGAAGTCAGATTCAACATCAACAGGCTGCCATAAAGTATATTCTAACAACGAAGCAAAAAGAAAAACAATGTTCAGGTTTTGGTTCACTGAAAAATGTGGCTTGGGTTGAAACCATATCATTTTCGTGCTGCTTCCAAGAGTGTTCCTAGTCTCTGTATAGTTCAGTTCTGGCCCGCAGCGATTATTATGATTATGTGAATACACATAATTACAATCAGATGATCATATTCAACGAGTCAAATTGCTGTACATTTATAGTACTTTGTGAATATGATCATCTGATTGGGATTAGGGGGAGGTGAGCGGGCAGGTAGGGAGGTACGGGCAATCTGATGGGCACACGCCCGCCTGCGACAAGAGCTGGATGGCGGTCAACTGTTTTTTCAAGATAATGATTTGATACAGCTGAAGCAGGCGTAGATCGCCTGCTAGCTTACTCGCCGAGCCATTGTCCCGTATGTGTATTCACATTAGAAGCGCAGTGAGACCCTGCTGATCCAAGCTAGTACTTAGGCGTTGTGTTGCCACTCGTCCTCAAAACCCTATTATGTGTATTCAATCCCATGCTGTGGGCTATGGCTGAAGGATGCAGGTACACAACAGCCACACTAGACCGGTTGGTAGGGGGCGGCCATAGCTGAAAGGGTAGAGAGGCCATCCGGGAATCAGAAGGTCCCCTGTTCGCCCTCCGGTCCTCCCAGTCTTAAGTGTCGAAGTGTCCCTGAGCAAGACACTTAACCCCTAACTGCTCCCTGGGTGTTGTATTAATGGCACCCACTGCTCCTTGACTGTTTGGGTGGGTTAAATGCGGAGGACAAATGTCCCTTGCAGTATGTACAAATGTACTGTGACAATAAATACCCCAAAGGAGGAGGGACAAAATCATGGGCATCTCTTTGCATGAGATAAACATTGTTTCCTGTCCATTTCTGTGTCCATTCCCCGCCTCCTGTGTCATGTCCAGGTGATGGTGACCAACGTGACGTCCTTACTGAAGACGGTCAAAGCCGTGGAGGACGAGGCTACCAGAGGAACCAGAGCTCTGGAAGCCACCATAGAGTGCATCAAACAGGAACTGACGGTACGGAGGGAGGGATGGATGGGTGGTTGATATTAGGATGCATAGTTGATCGATGCATGGACAGAAACATCTCAGTAATACTTTGATCTGTGTTGATTTACAACTTTCAACCTGGCATCCCTATTTTGGGCATGTCATAGGTGAAAAATATCAAAACAAATGTTAAAACTTAATACACAGTATGTAGGGGTTAAAATCTAGGGTGTTTTTTGTAATTTTCCCGGACCAATTGCAACAACAGCGGTCAGATCATTAACGGACCCTCTTTGAATCGGTTCCCCAGGATTAAAGATGTATTGCCATACCTGGCTAAACCTTTTTTCTTACCCAGCTCATTTGTGTATATTCTTAAGAGTCTTATCTTTTAGATGCAGACTTGGGGAAAGGCTTATCTCCATTAGTTTAGTGGTTTCAGTGATTAGAAGGCTTTCTTATCAGCATCCCCTCAGGGGGTGTGTGCACCCAGAGCCCATACAGACAGACAGACAGACACACACACACACACACACACACACACACACACACACACACACACACACACACACACACACACACACACACACACACACACACACACACACACACACACACACACACACACACACACACACACACAGCATTAGAACCCAGCACATTAACTCTAGAGAACTCACCCGTGTCTTAAGTCATACTGTAGCTAATTAGCTTATTAAAAGTTTGTACATTGTTCTTTGTGCTAAAGTAGAAGCTACCGAGGACATGAATACTTACTGTATCCACAAGAGTTTCTATACACTTCACTTATTGAACCTTGTATTCATAAAGCAAAATGCAATGCAGCAACTAATAATTTGTTTGCTGTTTACTGGTTTACTGATTTGCATAATCATTGTATTCTCATTAATGTATGGGAGAGATGTTTTATCACCATTCCAATGGAACTGTTAGTTTTTTTCCCCTTCTCTTTTGTTAGTGTTTTTATCAGGCAAATAACCTAAATGCAACCCTATTATGAATGGCTCATTAACCAAATGACAACTGCAGCCAATGAGATGAGTTATTAATAGTTAACGACTTGGACCATAATGACATTAGCTAAATGTTTACTTTACAATGGCATTCTTCCACTTTGTTAAACTGTGCGCTAAAGTATTGTGTTTCTCTAATAACACTGCGTGTAATGACGAATGGATAGTTCAGCGCTGAAATACTAAACTGTTTACATTTTTATCTCGTGTCATCCGGGAAAAAGCGAAGAATTGAAATGGCTTGAGACTAGCATTCAAATGCACTCAAGCTTTTTTACGGTGAATACAGTAGTTAAGAAACTATGGACGATCACTTTAATGTCATTATAGGCAAAAAGGTAAAAAAGAAATGGCATTAGGGTTAAAAGCCGTTCTACAAGCTCCCAGCGTATTTTATGTGACACATTTCCTAGGAGTTTCATGGCCTTTTGTTGTGAGTTTAATTGAGTCACTGTGGACCGAGAATAGATGTTTATTGTTCTTAGAATGGAAATTAGTTTACATTGCATGTTCGGTACACACTGATATACACAACATGTGCTGTACAGAGTGATATAAATACATACACAAACAGACAGCCTTATTTCAATGAATTCATAATGTACTTGCAGAGATATAAAATGCAAATGTGAGTACACGCAATTACATCTGTGCCCCTTTTTACTTTAATTGGGTTGCTACAGTGTTGTTAATTAGCTGGTTAAAGCTACAAACCGTAAGTTTTATATCTCTCCCGACAGAGAGAGGTAATTGCGACTGTAACACCCGGGATTTGAACTCGGGTTCATCTACCACTCACTCAAGAGGGAATCCGCCCTTGGACAGGGGCGACATTGAGCGTATGAACTTCAGGCAGTACTACGTGTCACTAAATGTCTCAATGGAAGAGTAGGGAGACCACCGCACATGTAGTAGTTATACTGTTTTTAGTATACTCTACCATACAGGTTGGTTCAGAATGATGTTGAATATTATTTTAAAATGAGTTCACGTTACTCTCTCTATTACTGAGATTAGGTAGCCGCCTTTTTAGGAGACCGTAAGCAGGTTGGAGTCTATTATTTCCAATGGAAGAGTGAACGTGAACACAGCTTCTGAACCATTCTTTAGCCCCATGGTCACTGAACTAAGTATCGGACCCAATCGCCACAAGCCACACAATCTTCCCAACATTTTCATACGAAAATGGCTTTTTTCAGAGAGACAAATCAGAGGGAAATTAACGTTATTATCGACCTTTCTCTGTCCCAGCAACACACACTCGCAGTAAACATAGGACGTTCATGAGATCATTTGTAGGATTTGTGTACCATTTCGCCTCTAGTGGCTCCAATTGGGATGGTCTACCTTTCTAGATCAACCGTCTCTGACTTGACTAATGACACCATGTTGACACTCACCAGGTGTTCCAGTCCAAGGTGGCCCCCGGTAAGACCACCACGCCCGAGGAGTTCATCCGCATGACCAAGGGCATCACCACAGCCACAGCCAAGGCGGTGGCCGCCGGCAACTCTGCCCGCCAGGAGGACGTTATCCACACGGCCAACCTGAGCCGCAAGGTCATGTCTGATATGATGAACAGCTGCAAGGTACATGTCCTCATAAACCCTTAGAACATGGGTCCTCAACAGGGGGTCTACAGCGATATTTCTTTGTTTGAGCTCTGAGCTTGTAGATCAGCTATTTATTTGAGAAAAGGTTTTGTGTGGAGGGGAAAAGAGCAGACCAAGTACAGAGCTAAAGGTCAAGTTTACAAAGTATTGAGGGTTTTTAAGTGGTTAAATATCTGAAAATACACAATGAAGCCAATGTATAACAAAAATATGAATTTACGCAACGGCTTCAAAGAAGTCTCTAAAGCTATATCTTAAAGGTTCTATGACATTCATTTTTTTTGGGGGGGTTTTATGACCTCAATTACACCTAAAAAATCGGAACTTTGAACATTCAGTGGATTTTCTGTGGTCTGGGGTTTTCTGAATAATTAGGCTGAAAAGTAATCTGAGCTTGGCCCTTCAGCAGTGAGGTCACAGCCGATTAATCCCGCCCACTCTCCTCCTCGCCCCTCCCCTCCCCTATCCTTTCCTTTGGGGGGGGGGGGGGGGCGGAGCAGAGGCAATGATTGACAGGCAAAATCCCTCACCAGCGACACCCGCAGGCAAAGATTTCTTTTTTCATTGCAGTTGAAAAGGCTTTAGAAATGTGAGAGAAAAACACCTGCCATGGATCAATGGAGTGGAATTTTTTGTTAAAACTTTCTATACACGTTTGAAGGACCATGACAAAGACTTTTAATGTGTGGTAAAACTGAACGTCATGAAACCTTTAAAATGGAATCAGCAACACAATTTTATACATCATGTAGTGGGGGTCTCTCTCAGCTAAGTGGTCCTTGACATGAAATCAACATGTCTGACATGAAATCAGAGTAAGGAGAGTCAGCTCGAACACCTAGTCAACAAACAACAGGGTGAATCATTACATTCTGTAAGTAGAGTGCAAAGTATTGCCTCAAAGAAACTAGGATACCAGGCAAACAATGAACCTAGCATCTGTCTCAACAACATGCTATCTAAATAACATTACGTAC
The DNA here is from genome assembly GCF_963280865.1 of Gymnoscopelus braueri. Taxonomy (NCBI): domain Eukaryota; kingdom Metazoa; phylum Chordata; class Actinopteri; order Myctophiformes; family Myctophidae; genus Gymnoscopelus; species Gymnoscopelus braueri. The sequence continues at coordinate 22,739,668 of NC_137603.1, forward strand.
ATTGAAACTATAGGATACCAGGTACACAGTGGCCCTCATTTATCAACGCGGTGCAGCCCAAATAATGGGCGTAGAGCGAGATCACCGCACCTTTCGGCATTTATCAATATATCCTGACGTGGGCTTCATCCTACCGTACACTGAGATCTCACGTCTGGTCGAGACCAGTTGTTGACGTTGGCTGCGCCCGTTTATTCCATTCTAGACCTGCGGAGCAGCATTGTCTGACTGTCTGACAGGCATCTGGACACATAATCCACTCCTAAATGTATATCTACACACTAATAATTAATCCCTGTGAAAATATAACATTTTATAAAGTAATTTAAACAAACTGCTTTAACAGTCATTCAGTTGCATTGGCTATTTTAAAATAGCAGATCTGCAAGCTCAAAAACGGGTCGCATCGCGACGCGTTGTGAGCTTGTAGATCTGCTATTTTCAAAATATACGAGCGCTTTTGCGTCGGGACTCGGGAGTCCCGCGGTCGGGACTGCCGACGATCTTTTCATGGACAGTGAGGTGTACAAACTTACAGTAACTTGTCCTATGTTATGGAGTTATGTCATAGAGAGTTACGAAGTCTACAACCTGGCTGGGTTAAGGATATAAACCCGACGCTCCAATCTCTTATTAACGTGGCGGAATCACTGCCGCGGAATGACTGCCGCCCGTCCGAGTCTCACGGGGAATATCCTACATGACTGCTTGTGCACTGCTCGGTATGGGTTAAATAAATTAATATACAAACGTATTCCATTCATGGCGATGTGATTGGTATCATAATATGTCATTCATGTAGGCTACAAGCCTAAGTGACAAAGATTGTACCGCTACGGATTACATGAAAGACACAGTTGGGCGTGTGTGTGTGTGTGTGTGTGTGTGTGTGTGTGTGTGTGTGTGTGTGTGTGTGTGTGTGTGTGTGTGTGTGTGTGTGTGTGTGTGTGTGTGTGTGTGTGTGTGTGTGTGTGTGTGTGTGTGTGTGTGTGTGTGTGTGTGTGTGTGTGTGTGTGTGTGTGTGTGTGTGTGTGTGTGTGTGTGTGTGTGTGTGTGTGTGTGAGAGAGAGAGAGAGAGGTGAGGCGTGTGCGTGTGCGTGTGTGTGTGACTTGACAGGCAGCGAGGCGAGGCGATCGGGGGAAACTCTTTCTTATTGGCTTTTGATGTCTTTGGTCGTATTCTGATTCTTCTTCATGTCGTAAAATCGGGGCGTTTTGAGAATATTTAAGGGCGTGTTATTTAAATGACGCTCGTTTTCAGACGTGAGATTTATCAAAGCTCCGACCTGATGTACGCCAGGATTGGCTGTGTAGGATCCGTTGATAAATGTGACTTTGACGTTGGTGTACGCCGAATATATGGAAAAATATAAGCCGGTTTATACGCTGCGTTGATAAATGAGGGCCAATGAACCTAGCATCTGTCTAAACAACATGCTATCTAAATAACATTTGTGTAAAATTAAAATGAAATAAAAACTAGTTCATTCCTAAAAAAAATCAAACTAATGAATATTTAAAATCTACAAAAACTGTCTCAGAATAGGCAGCATCACAAACCACACTACGCTACACAACACTGCACTACAAAATAAGAGGACGGAAAAGAAACTCAGAAACGTCCGTCGAGGATAAAAGAGAATAACACAAGAAAGGGAGTATAAGAATCCGAATGTAAAGAAAGAAAACATTAGACAATGTGGAACGGCCAGTGAGTGAGCTGGTGTAAAAAAATCAATCAAATGAATAAATGATGAGTACATCAAACTGCTGCTCTCCTCCCACTCACAGCCCAGAGACCATCCATACATCTGACATCTCTAATGGCTAGTTTAAAGAATTGTTTTTGTCTTTCAACAATCCTATCCTCTCTAATATCCCAGGCTATTTTACAGGTTAAGACCTTTTAGATTTGAGATTTTTAGCCTTTAGACATTTCAGCAGTAACATCTGTTTCTTTTTTCTTTCTTTTTTTTTGTCCTCCAGCAAGCAGCCTACCATCCAGATGTGAACGAGGAGGTGAGGAGCAGGGCTCTGATGTTTGGAACGGAGTGTACAGCAGGATACATTGACCTGCTGGAGCACGTACTAATGGTAGGGTACTCTATATACAGTATCTACTGCACAGTTCTGTGTGTATGCACTGTATTTGTGTGTGCATTTGCCACTTTTTATCCAGTGACTGTACAAATGGACCCTGTGGTGTGCACATTTTTGTCTTGGATGCAATTAGTCCATGATGATGGTGCATGCATGGCTGAGTAATAAAGATAAAGTGATGGACTGTATGTGTGTGTGTGTGTGTGTGTGTGTGTGTGCGTGTGTGCGTGTGTGCACAGGTCCTGCAGAAGCCCACCGCAGAGCAGAAGCAGCAGCTAGCCGTGTGCTCCAAACGTGTTGCAGGAGCCGTTACCGAGCTCATTCAGTCCGCTGAGGCCATGAAAGGTACACACACACACACACACACACACACACACACACACACACACACACACACACACACACACACACACACACACACACACACACACATACACACAGTGTGTACAGTAAACCACACTCAATGACATTCCACATGCCAAATATCATATATCTTATTATAACGATGCTATTATCATATAATGACAAGCAGAAGCCATTAAAACGTGCTGTATTATCTATTCATAAAGTAACTTTACACAGGGTACAGTACCGTAGATGTTTGAATGTTTCTCATCTTAAAAATGTTCAGACATTTTCAAAATAGCAAAATAGCTGATTTAAAAGCTCACAATGTGATGCGATGCAGATCAGTTATTTTCGCCGTGCAACACCATCGTATGACAAAGTAATTGGGCTTAAGTAGTTAGTGTCATCTGAGAGATCTTGCAAGCTGATTGCCAAGATGGATTCCTCAAACAGTTGATCTTGGATATTGTGGAAAATATCTTGTATAATATGGGACATGTGTTCAAGACACATAAAACACTCGCCTGGGTTCGATTCCACGTTTGGTCAGCGTGGAGGGGAACTGGGGAGGATGGCGTGTTGCGCTCCCCCGGTGAAACTCCTCACTGTCAGGTGTAAAGACATGGCTCCATGTAGTTGTCTACCCCCTCCCCAGACCAACAGTGGGGGTCTGCAGGCAACAGGCACGGCAGTACACTGGGGAATTGACGAGTAAGCAACACAATGAACAGTCAGCCGGGCATTATTGAGAAATAAACCCTGGGTGTAATCACCGTGAAGGGGTTTATTTCTCAATAATGAGAATGAATAATAATAATAAGAATTTCATTGCTTACAGTAAAGACAGTAGTCCATTAGATTATGCCAGGCTCGTCCAGCGCAACACGGACAGCTTGCAAAACTCCAGTGAGAAATGCTGATCAAGTATGGATCCAGAAGATGGGACGTGTACAATGGCTACATCTGTATGTTGGAGAAGGAAGGGAAGAACGCACACTGTGTCTTAGCTCCCAGTAGAAAATTGTATTAAGTTGACAACGTTTCAAGCGGGTCAGACCTGATGAAGACATGATGTTGTGGATTAGATATTGGCAGAAAGATCCTATTGTAACGCACCGTTTGGTAACGCCTCTGTCCTCTGTCTTTTGCCACAGATGAAGGTAAGTCAGGAACGTTCTCTTGTTGTTTTGTGACTTCTTCACCTTCACGTGTTGTGCATCAGCTTCTCTGGTCAGCGCTGTCACGCTTTGATCCATCCAGTCACTGTGTGGAAAATGTATTTTTGAACCAGGGCTGGGCAACGTCAAATCAATATCACGATTATTTCAAACGTTTGTTTGAATTACGATGAATTCATTTTTTTTTTTTTTTTTTTTTACATTGCCCTCATAGTTGTCTGACAAGGTATGTACTGTAAATATTATGGGGTGCAACAGTTATCGAACTAATCATTCATTAACAAATATCGATTTTAATAAAAATCTATTTTCAAAAATAATTAAAATGACCGATGAAGTACGGCTATTTTTGCACAAAACCATAGTACAATGAAGTATAAAAAGTGGTTAATCAGACCAAAATGATTTAGTTGATTGTTAAAAAATCTATTCGAATTTATTTGTGTCAACTCGTTGATATAAAATAAATTAATTAATACAATTATAAAGAAAATACCCCGATTCTCGATTATTTGATTAACCGACATGAGCTAGATAACCACTTGATCCCCAGCAACCCTATTCTGGAGGGAATATTCGCGAGAGCGAGTGAAACTCAGGTCAGTTTTACTAAGAATAGAGGGTTTAGGTTGTTAAGTCGGTGAGAGGTTCTAAAGGTGGCTTTCCGATACATTTGTGGTTAATTGCCCAGCCCTATCTTGTACTCATAGTGCTTCCAGGACAGAATCAGCTCCATCCATCCATCCATCATCACGCTTTGGTTTTGACTCCCCGTTCCATCACAATAACGTTGACGCTTCCATCTTCATTTCAGTGAATGGCAGTTGTTTTGCGGCGTGTCCACCAGCTGTTGCATGATGATGGGATATGGTGACGTGTGGCACTCAATGTGTTGTTGTCTTTGTGATCACAGTGTGTTGTTGCATGTTCTGTTGACACTCTGCTCTGAGGAACCTTTTTATTTATTATCATATGCAGGCTTAATATATATATATATACAGTACACTGTGTGTGTGTGTGTGTGTGTGTGTGTGTGTGTGTGTGTGTGTGTGTGTGTGTGTGTGTGTGTGTGTGTGTGTGTGTGTGTGTGTGTGTGTGTGTGTGTGTGTGTGTGTGTGTGTGTGTGTGTGTGTGTGTGTGTGTGTGTGCGTGCGCTCTGCAGGTTCAGAGTGGGTGGATCCTGAAGACCCCACGGTCATTGCGGAGACAGAGCTCCTGGGTGCTGCAGCCTCTATTGAAGCAGCAGCTAAGAAACTGGAACAGCTGAAACCCAGAGCCAAGCCCAAGGTACATCACCAATCATGCGCCCGTAATGAGACTCTGCCTAACCCATAGAGCTATACGTTATCTACAGCAATGGTTCTCAAACTTTTAGATTTCAAAGGTCTCCCCTTAACTCTGACAGTGTACAAATGGAACCAAATGGACCCGTTAGTACACTGTCGGAGTTACAGACTTCAATTCAATTTAGAATTGAGGTTTCAAAGGAACCCAGAGAGTCCCTGGAATCCATTTGGAGAACCACTGATCAGACAGACACGAAATCCCGCCCACTCATTTCAATGGGGACACCCTCCTTCCGGGTTTGGGCCCACGGGTTTGTTGGCATCATGGGCTCCATTCGCAATGCACAGTAGTTTCCTTTATGTGTCTATGTCACTTAAACTACCTCCGTGTGCAAGCCTGTGAGTTGAGCCCATTGGTCGAGCCCTTTTCGCTCGTTCATGTTTTCGGGCCCAAAACCCGGCGCGTACCAGATTTGGCCACTTGGAAATCCTTGCTTTAAAAAATCACCCCTGGTCCTAGGGGCTTGGCCAAACCCTGGAGGAACAAACAATAGGAACATATTGAAGTCATGGCAATATTCCCACAAGAAGAGTTTTTTGTATTTCTTATTGAGACAATGTCATGTATTTATTTTATTTATTTTTATACAAATTTATGACAAACCATGAAACCAAAAGAAAATGTGTGGTTGTTGTACCACACTAGCAAACATCTACAATGTCAATGTCTCCTCTCATCTTTTTCTCTTTGCACATTTTACAAATGCAATTATGGTTTTGACTGTACAATTTTCACACCAGGGGTCTTTTGTCTGTTGGCAAGCTTCAAACAGCATGCCTGCATTTGGCTCTGTTGTGCATGTATGTCTTCTGATAGTTGTTTCTGTCTGTGTGGATGTCCTTTTAACTGTCTATGTGTATGTTCTTTTAACTGTCTCTATCTGTGTGTATACTGTCTCTCTGTGTGTATGTCCTTTTAACCGTCTCTGTGTATGTGGGTGTGTGTGTACTAGTATTAACTGTCTCTTTCTGTCCTTTTAACTGTGTATGTACTGACTCACGTGACTTCAGAGGTGCATGTCACCCTGACACATTTAATTGCTGTACGATACACAGTGGTGGACAGTAACAAAGTACATTTACTTGAGTATTGTACTGTACTATTTTTGGATACTTTATCACTCCACTTCAATGCATTGCAAATATTGTACTTTTGACTCCACTACATTTCTAGGAAGGGAAAAAGTACATTACGTATTAACCACTTAAGACCTATTTCAAATATAGTGAGAATAGTCGATATACAAGCTCACAGCGCGTCGCATTGCGACCTGTTGTGAGCTTGATTGGCTATTTTCACAGCGATTGATATTTTTTGTACTTTGTAATTTGTACTTTTGAATTCTTACGTATTTTTAAAAGCAAGCACTCCAGTATAACTCAAGTACAAATTTGACAGAGCAACGTTCACTTGCAGTTGAGTAATATTTGACCAGGAGTATCTATACTTTGACTCAAGTACTGGGTTTGAGTACTTTGTCCACCACTGACCATAGGTGTGGTCTCTTGTAGCCTGGTAAACCCTCCCTCCGGAAATCTCAATTCCATTTCATTTCAGGAGTGAGTCTGGCCTGATCCGCCTGTCTGCAATATTGGCCGTGCTGGAGTTGGGCGGGAGTAATACCGTTGACTGACAACCCCTTCAGCCAATGATAATTTTTCCCCTTCAGCCAATCAGCAGTTCACCAGTCTTAATGTGACGCGACGGGACTTTTGAGACAGCCATACCCAAAATGGGTTGCCTTTTTCGGGTACAATGGTGTCACTGCCCGCCCCTGCCGGTTCTCTAATTTATTTTTTTTAAATAGGCTTTGTCATGATTAATTGACCACATATATGAAGTTAAACAACTAAATTCTATCCAAACGATATCTTATAAGTAAATTCCGTGCCTCAAAATAGAAGTTAGAGAGCTTTTTGAAGTAAAAAAAATAGCGGAGAATTGGCCGCACAAGAAAAAGATGGCTGCCGTTCGTGTTTTGGGCTCACTCGAACTCGCCACCTGATTGGCCAACGTAAGCTGTCAATCACAGAACAATGAGCGACGACGCTGATAGGCCCGGCCGTTTGGCATACAGAGCCAATATTGCAGAAAGGCGGATCATGCCAGACTCACTCCTGAAATGAAATGGAATTGAGATTTCCGGAGGGAGGGTTTACCAGGCTAGGTCTCTTGTGCCATTTGTGAACATGTTAATATTCCATGTGACCCATACTCAATAGACTCACACTGTGTGTGTGTGTGTGTGTGTGTGTGTGTGTGTGTGTGTGTGTGTGTGTGTGTGTGTGTGTGTGTGTGTGTGTGTGTGTGTGTGTGTGTGTGTGTGTGTGTGTGTGTGTGTGTGTGTGTGTGTGTGTGTGTGTGTGTGTGTGTGTGTGTGTGTGCGTGCGTGCGTGCGTGCGTGCGTGCGCAGCCTCTGGCTCATATTTTATTCATTGTCCAGACCTACAGTATAAAGTCCCATCTCCATTTACATTGACAGGCCTACAGTAAATCGTCCCTTTCATTCTGGAGCCCGACCGATTCCAAGTCTCTGGGTCCAATCCCCATTTCGGACAGTCCTATAGACGAATCCACAGACGCGCTGCCTGTAGCTGCCTGTAGCTGCCTGTAGGCGGCCATTGCTGCGGTGTCGCGTCCGTGGAGCGTTGACACCGCAGCAATGGCTGCGCCCAGGGCAGCGCTCCGTGGATTCGTGTATATGCAGTGGTGTTTTGGTCGTTGGACGGGACACCACGGCGTGTGGCCAGTATTTTTTTCATGCGCATGTATGGGCTGTACCGACAAAAAATTACATTTTGATAGATACTAAATTGAAATCAAGTACATAACTTCGATGTATGAAAAGAAAAATGAACTTACATTTTACAACAAATAAGCAAATGAGTGAATACAAAATGCACGTGAACTGATGTTATCTGTTATTGTGGGAAAAGCTTTAGCTGAAAATAGCCGAAGCTCGCAATGCGTCGCGTCTGCAAAAGCTTTCCCCATAATATGGATGCTGGGATTTAAGTGGTTAAAAGTTGGGGAACATCGACTGCAGACACTGATGTATTTAAAATAGTCAAATAATGGCTGATATATCGGTTGGGCTCCAATCATAATACAGTGTCGTTTTCCCTCTCTCCCATCATGCATCTGTCTTCTGTCCACTCACCTACAGTCTCTGTAAGCCAAGAGTCTCTTCCACAACAACAATCCTCTCTCACACCAAATCCCAGTTAGCCCTCCCCCCCTTACCCCCACACCCCACCGGAGGCCTTCTTTGCAGGGCTCTGTGTGATATGTTTGATATATTAGGTTGTTATTCAGTCCCAACTATATATCAAACATATTCCTACAGTGTCCCGCCCTGTCTACAGACGTGTGCTCTGTGTGTGTGAGTGTGTGCGCGCGTGCGTGTGAGAGTGGGCATGTTTTGGTGTTTCAAAGGACGGGCTGAAGTAGAAGATATACTTCTAGGATTTTGAAATGCCGCCACATTTTGTTCTATGGTGTCTTTTGTGTTGGTATCTCTCGTATGCAGTTATACTGCGGTTTTAGCTAGCTGTTGTTTTGCGTGCAACCGTCCCAAGCTGTTTTCATTAAGCCTGGTTTATACTAAAATAGCAGATCTAAAAGTTCACGTTCGTTGTGAGCTTGGAGATCTGCTATTTATATAAATATAAATGAAGCCTTAGTGTTTTCAGAATCCGATGACAACCTGCCAACTGCTGAAAATAGAAATATTGTGAGAAAACATTCTCTGCATTATCCATAAAGGCATAAATGCACCCACAAGGTTTACTATCTTTATTATTACTTTAGCATATTATTACAAGTCAATCTGTCTTACAAATATAAAAAGCCAAGTATAATCAAGAAATTATATTATATATTATATCAAGGTGATATTTCTAGCACTGTTGTGTTGGATATGAAAGACAGACTAATTGTTGCGGTGTTTATTGAAGTTTATATCCAGTGAGCATTGATTTATTGTACTGCTACATTATGACAATTTTGGACTAGATTAAATGATTATTATATGATCTATTAAAGTATTAAATCAGTCTTATCTCCTACTTGGTGTCGATAGAAAAGGAACAGAGCGTGTTACTGGAATAGAGACTACAGTCTTTATTCTGTTGATTCTAGCTTTGGGAAAACTTTTCTTACTTATATACTTACAATACAAACATAGCATAGTACAACGTGCTGTTAGTGATAAAACAAAATGGTAGCAATTATGAAGTATTATAATACTTGACATTATAAGTCATTATAACATTCTGTGTGTTATGATTGCAGTATACGTTGTTATGAATATTTCTAACTGTAATCGTCACGTGTTATAAGCACAATACAATGCATTTATACTTGAACTTATAAGTCATTATAATAAGCTATGGTTATAAAGCGTTATGATTATTTATAAGCGCTTATAAATATGATTATAAAGGATTATGATCAGATTACAATGCCTTATAAGTATGTGTATAATGCGTTATACACATGGGATGCATAGCAAGTGCTACCAAAAAAAAAAAACTGATATATCACTGTATTAAGTTATTGTACATACAGTATATCGTTGCTGTAGGGTGGAAACCTCATATGACCAAAACTGTTACTTTTCACATTAAAACTTTAAATATGGAGATAAGAGCATAGTACAGTGACAATATTGTAAAAGCTCCATTATTCCCAAGTTGTTTTGAGTGTGTGACGGCTGTCTATCTCTCCCAGCAAGCGGACGAGTCTCTGGACTTTGAGGAGCAGATCCTGGAAGCCGCCAAGTCCATCGCTGCGGCCACCAGTGCTCTGGTCAAGTCGGCCTCGGCCGCCCAGAGGGAGCTGGTGGCCCAGGGCAAGGTGGGCGCCAGCCCTGCCAACGCCGTGGACGATGGACAGTGGTCCCAAGGGCTCATCTCAGCGGTGAGTGTTTTTTTTTTGCCCATTAACACATTGAATGCCAATCGCGTAGATCTACGCGAACCTATTTAAAGCCGCAGCGTGCCAATCGCGTAGATCTACGCGAACCGCCGATTCCCATTGAAATTTCCCCAGGTGCACTTTCCGAATTTTTTTGATCCATTTCCGTTTCCGGTCGGAAACAGAATTATTCGGGTTCCGGTTTTTTCGATCGTATCCGCTTCCTGTCTGGGATCCTGTTTAAAACTCGATTTTCTCGGTTGTTGTTTTTCTCCTCGCTGATCACTGTTTAGCGTTGATCCGCTGTATCTTCAAGATGGCGGCTCGGATTTGGAAACTGTTTTGGCTGGCCGTTTCTCACAGATCCGCTGTGTGTTTAGAACCAAATGAACGCGCACTTTTAACTTATTTAGCGAGGTCTGTGGCGACATGAAAAAAACAAAAAAACAACAATAAAACGCTGGCACTGGTGAGTACATTATGATATTAAACTCTGGCATGGAATGTGTTAACCTATTTAATCCGGGAACGCCATTTTGTGTCATTTTAGATTTCTTTGGCTATTCAAAAATTTGCAGATCTACAAGCTCATAGCTGAAAATGTGTGCAAATCTTTGAATATATATATATTTTAAAGCGAATTTTTTTTACTAAATTGAACCACTGATGCCTATAGAAACATAGTTTTTTTTTTAACTAAACGTTTTGAAGACATTTGTAAAATCCCCAGAAGCAAAGATTTGAGTTAAAAAAGACACATTCAAAGACAATTTTCAAAAATAGCAGATCTACAAGCTCATAGCACGGCACTCTGTGCGTGCTATGAGCTTGTATATCTGCTATTTTTGAATAGCCAAAGTATAAAATAATGGTTAAAGTGGTTAAAATCTAAAATGACAGAGGACTTTTCCCGGTCTTAATGGGTTAAGACCTGCGGTCGATTCTGCAAATACCTTCTAAACCAGCATTTCTCAAACTTTTTCGTGTTCTAAAAAATTTCTAAATAGTTAAAATAGCCAAACTACAAGCTCACCACGTCTCCCTCTCTCCCTCTCTCCCTCTCTCCCTCCCCAGGCCCGCCTGGTAGCAGCAGCTACCAGTAACCTGTGTGAAGCAGCCAACGCCTCCGTCCAGGGCCATGCCAGCGAGGAGAAGCTCATCTCCTCCGCCAAGCAGGTAGCGGCCTCCACGGCTCAGCTGCTGGTAGCCTGCAAGGTCAAGGCTGACCAGGACTCTGAGGCCATGAGGAGACTACAGGTAACACTTTCTGCTTGATGACACCTGTATGTTCAAGGGATTATACATACGTACCGACAACATTTCGTCGTTGTCGGGCGGGAAACCTCTTATCTCCATATTTTTGGAGTGTGTTTTTTTTGGTAAATCAATACCCTACTTGATCATACTACAGCGTCACACAAAAGTATCAAAAATAGCAGATCTACTTGTCGATCTGCTATTTTAGCTATTTTTGAATTTGAATATCGTGAAAGGTTTTGGGCGCGCGCACACACACACACACACACACACACACTTGCTTACTTGCTTACTTACTAAAACAAGACCATAACACCACAACTAACGATCATGCAACGTTATTATACTTGACTTGGGCTACAATATAGTGTTATTGACATAGTACAAGCTCATAGTCCTTTGCTGTTAACTCATTCACTGCCAGAACCTTTTTTTTTTGGCGTTTGCCCACTGCCAGAGATTTTTCATTGAAAAAAAAAAGTACTCAGGAGCCGAGATACAAAATGTTTAAGTTTTAAGTTAACAAGGAAGTGGATGGGAGTCTAGATCTTCGAAAAATCATATCTCCTTGGTCTTTGGGTTAAATTAAAAAAATAAAAATAAGAAAATAAATAAATAAAATTAAGTCGTTTTAGTCGTTCTTGGCAGACAGGGCTTAAAGGACAGAAGTCGTTTTAGTCGTTCTAGGCAGGGAATGAGTTAATGTCCTTTGCTGTTAACTCATAGTCCTTTGCTGACATGTCATTCTTCCTAAAGGCTGCTGGGAATGCGGTGAAGAGGGCGTCGGACAACCTGGTGCGGGCGGCGCAGAAGGCAGCGTTCGACAAAGCAGACGAGCACAACGTGGTGGTCAAGACCAAGTTTGTGGGCGGAATAGCACAGGTAAGACCCTCCCCCGTCCCCCACCAGCCCCCACCTGGATGAAACCACTCCCACATGTAGTTCCCTCACTGAGGGTTAACACCACCACGTGTTAACCACCTAAGCCCTGTTTTAATGCCATCTGGTGGACAGCTAGAGGATGGCAGGTCTGGGGGAGTTGGAAGGAGAGACGGAAGCAGACTTGTGACATTTTGTTGCTGTCGGGTGGAAACCTTGTATGTCCAAAACTTTCATTTTTTTAAACATTATTTGAAAATGGTGAAAATAGCCGATCTACAAGCCCACAATGTGTTGCATTGTGAGCCTGTAGATCGGCTATTTCCACTACTTTTGTGTGACACTCTTGTATGAAGAAGTAGGGCATTAATTTACAAAAAAACATACAAGGTTTTTCCCTCACGGCAACGATTTGATAGCCAGACTGTCAGAGGGAATAATAAATGTTTGTGTGTGTTGTCCATCTGTCTGTCCGTGCGTCCAGATCATCGCAGCCCAGGAAGAGATGCTGAGGAAGGAGCGAGAGCTGGAGGAGGCCAGGAAGAAGCTGGCTCAGATCAGACAGCAGCAGTACAAGTTCCTGCCCAGCGAGCTGCGAGAAGACGACAACTAAATGTCTTATTCCTGTGTACTGTCGCAATACCGTGGTACCTCCACAGGGTGGAGCTGTGTCCCACCGAGCGTAACGTTACAAACCAAAATAAGGGTCTCTGGACATGAAATGACTTCAGGAGAGGTGTCCTGTATGTCTTTCATGTACTGAGTAATAACTACTACGAATGATAGAATCTCAACCAGAATGTGATGCAACCAGGGGACAAACTTACAGATTACAGTCTCACGTTTGCCCCGAAGTTAACATTTCTTTTTTCTTTTTTTCTGAAAATCTGTTCACCGTATTCATAAAATGTCTTAGAAGATGAACGTATTTAATATTGGTGTTGATGTCGTATGGCTGTATAAAATTCCATTATGACTTAACCGCGAACATCTTGAAATGTTTTCAAAACTATTCAGAAATGGCCGACCTACAAGCTCACAAGGCGTCACTAATGTGACGCGTTGTGAGCTTGCAGGTCAGCTACTTTTCAAAAATAAGTGCTCAAGGGGTCAGAGGGGCTCGGATTCAGAGCCCTGTTCAAAGACGCTTTATGAATATGTGACGTAACGTCTATGTACTAGCATAACAACATTGGCACCTTAATATCCGTCTGAATCGTGTGGTCGCTGTGTGTCCTGAAATCGTGGTCTAGTGCTCCATTCGTCCCAGTATGAAGGCAATTTAAGTACAAATTTGGGATGTTGATGTATTTGGACCGTACTGTATATTTCAATAATGAATGATAATTGTCTTTTTGGAAAATATTCTTGGATTTGTGGAGACAGTGATTATAAGCGTCTTTTACACACCTTTTGTTTCTGGAAACTTTTTAATCTTTCACTAGACAGGGCTGAAAACTACAGCTAGCCCACTTTTTAAACTGAAGCTGAAACTTCTATATCGTCTGTCGGGTGGAAGCCTCATATGTCCAAAACGGTTACTTTTCAGGATACCAATTTAAAAATAGCAAAAGTAGCAGATCTGCAAGCTTGAAACGCTTTGCTTCGCGCCGCGTTTCGAGCTTTGCAGATCTGCTACTTTAGATGCTTTTGTGTGACGCTGTAGTATATGATCAAGTAGGGCGTTAATTCATGAAAAAAACACAAAAAGTTAGAATGTGGAGATAAGAGGTTTCTGCCCGACAGCAATGATATGTTGTCGGTACGTACGCATAATCCCTTGAATATAGGTGTTATCAAGCAGAATGTGTTACTCCGTGCTACTCCTATGAATGCTTCCCTACATAGGAAGAGGTGTTACAAGGATACTTGTTACTACTGTATTTTTGTGTTTTGTTTTTCTTCTTTTTTTCATCGCAACTGGGGTTTTGAACCAATTTTGTTCGGTTGTTTTTTTTGCAACACACGCTATTTTGTTTTAAACCACAATGTAATCTCACACGCTTACCACAACTAGCAGAGCTCATAGTGCTACAGTTCCTGAACCATGCACAGCTAATACGTTTTCATAATTATTCTTTTTGATTGTGATTTCCTTTGGGGAAAAAAAACAACAAAACATCTTTACAGTTTACAAGTTACAGTATATGGAGCCATATGGTATTTACTACAAGCTCATGATGCAATAACACTGATGGTGCTGTAGAGGGCAGTGTTGCTTTCTTTAGCCTCTCCATAAAAAGCTATGCCTATCACAAAGCTGAAACTCTGGACACTGTACAAATAAGTTATGAAAGAAATTATGCAGGAAATAATATTGCTATACTTGATTTTGTTTTGTTTTTGTTTTTCTTCAGTGGGAGAAGGGTTGAGTTGTCCCAGCAACCTGTGACATGTTTTTGGTATGCTATAGGCTACAACAAAAAAATGCAAATTAATAGTGTTGACCACTTAAACCCCATATGGGTAACCGTAGTCCCTCAGGGCTCAATACTAGTGTATTTTTCTGTTTTGGGTTATTGTGGGGAAAGCTTTCGCCGATATAGCCGATCGACAAGCTCACACGCTGCGACGCGTTGTGAGCTTGTCGATCTGCAATTTTCGGTGAAAGCCTTCCCCACAATGAGGATGCTGGGGTTTAAGTGGTTAACTAATGTAAACACCTTTGACCTCGTGAATGCAATGTGGTACCTCTATGAATGACTTTAACTCTGGGGAGCGCACAAATGTAACCATTTGGTTGCATTTGCACGCTTCCCAGAGTTACAAATGGATTAAATTAACTGAGGATTTTACTGTGTACGATAGTGAAGTATATTACTTTTAGTTTCAGCAATCCTGTAACGCTGTCAGATAATTGTTTTCAAACGAGTAAATGCAGAAACCATTTCCAAACCTGATAAAAACTAATGCCATAGAGAGAAACCCCACCTCTGTGAAGCGATAAAGAAGAATTGAGGCATAATAATGTGAATTGCAGTTTCAACACATTTCCAACTGAATCTGTTGGAAAGTGACTCTTGCTTGTACTTTTCTTGTACCGGTTTGTCCATCTCTCATAATCTTAACGGTGCTCTTTCTGTGCAACTGTTGTGGATTTTGCTCCTCGTCGCGATAGGTTAACCATCTGTTTACCAGGTTTGATTGCAGTGTTGGGCATCCTTCGTGTTATAATATGGGGGAGGAAAAAAAAGGTTTTCCGAATCGACAGTATCTCATAAGATTAGGCCCTGCACTTGCAGTGTGTCATAAATAATGCGTGGCTTTGTGGTTCAAACTCTCTGTTACCGTCCATACACTTATAAAACTCTTAAGGATGCACTGAGTTAAGTCTGACCTTCGCATTATTGGCAATAGTCCTGTTAAGACTACAAATAGTTGGTGATAGGACCTTGTTTTTTCAGTATTGTAAGGGAGTGGGGGGTGTGGAAAAACTGCTGGTTTTCTGGCCTTATGTTGTGTCTGGGGTCCATCGCTCATTATCCGATAAGTCTGTAGTATTTTTATTATTATTATTAGTGCCTTAGCCGATAGCCCGCACATTGTCTGGTCTGCTTGAGTTGACAGCTTTCACTTCATCAGTTGATGGATGGAAGGTATCTATCTGGACGTGCATAGTGTACGTCAGTGGCTCTCTGCAGAACCATCCAGGGGTGCTTCAGGCTAACCTGACTCTGCCAGATGGAAGTAGCTTGCGTCACATTTGTTTCACAGGCCGCCCCCATCTGGCGGAGTCGGGTTACCTTCAGGCGGTTCCGCCAGCAAAATGATTGATAGTTAACTTAGGAACCAAGTGGACACTTACAAGTTTGTAACTCTTGACAGTGTACGGATGGAACCAAATGGACCCAACCAGTCCATTTGGTTCCATCCGTACACTTTAAGAGTTAAGGTCTGGGGGGGGGGGGGGGGATCCGTGGTCTAATGCATAATACTGTAGCGAACTGGGGGTCCTTGAAATTAAAACGTTTGAGAGTCACTGATATACATGGCAGGGGTTGTGATGAGCAGACGAGATGTGTTGTGCGACTTTCCGCTTGACAGGAATAACACAAAGTGTCGACAAAAGGTTTTATTTTTTTCATTCGGAAATTATATGGTATGATGTACAGTATGTTGAGTGACGCATTACATGACACATTGTCACAGAAGGCTTGATTAGGCTTTACTGTCCAGTGTTCCTCTAAACCGTGTACCTGCTGCTTTAAGCCTGAATTATACTTTGTCGTACGACGGTGTCGCGCGCTGAACAACGTTCAGCTATGTGTTCGACGCGTGACACTGTCGCACGACGCGGCATAAATTGGGCGCTATCCCCCAGTCTCTGTTCTCGTGTTGTTCCTGCCTGCTGTGGACATTTTTGCCTTTTGGGGACAGTAAAGTGGTGCTGTCGTGTGAAATGCCATCAGTATATATATATACAGTATATCTCTGCTGTCCGGCAGAAACCAGCTAACTCCAAAATGTTCATTTTTCAGGAAATGAAAAAAAACAAAACAAAAACGGAGTTAGGAGGTTGTGTTCATCATTGATAAGAACAGCTGAATGGACCTCCAAGCTCACAATGAGGTTGGAGGTCAAAAGGGGGTGGAGCCAAAACCAGCTAACTCCACCCACCTTTGGTGGACTTAGTTGGTTTAGCAGAAAGTTTGAGGATCCAGTGGAGTTGGCTGGTTTTGTCAGAAGCGCTTTTTAATACTTTTAATTGGTTCAATATTTTTTTTACCAACACACAGACGTAAAGGGTGTTCAATAGCACTGATTTATGGAAAAAAAATGCAAAAGCGTCAAAATGGAGTTAGCTGGTTCCTGCCGGACAGCAATATATATATATATATAAAAACTCATTTTTGTGCTGCATTCCATGGGCATGTACCACAACAACGCTTCTGATGTAGAACAGGCTACAATTCTGGGTCTGTCTGGACACTTTATTGTACGTTACGAGTTCAAATCACTGAAGTTTTATGGATTGTTCCCTTTGTTTTTGTCCTTTTTAAGCCACTATGTGACAAGGATATTGAAGATCAATGTGTATCTGTCACCGTTAAGATGTCGTGTGACGTGTTTCAGTGGCATCATGGGAGAAACTGAGATGTTCTTTCTTCATGTTCATGTTTGCTTTTCCCGTAAAACCTGAATTAGACAATATTACATAAAGATAAGTAATAACATACAGTATGAGAACTATTTATCTGGCCTCGAGAAGAAAAAGTATTTTTTGTATTCATTGAAAATAAAGGCTTTCAAAGTAACTTGGTGTCCATATTAATGTGGTTTTAATACGTTAATACAGATGGTTCAGACCAGTACTCAGAATGTTTTACTTGAGTATAGCCACAATGTAAAAATACTCAGAAGTAAAAGTCCTGTATTCGAATATTTACTTGAATTTTACTTGAGTAAAAGTAAAACGTTTTGACATCAAAATGTACTTACGGTATACCAAAAGTAGATTCATAATGCAGAATATCCAATTTTTAGCCTTAGAAATGTGTATTTTTTTCTACAAGCTTGTGTAGATCTTATTTTTGAATAGCCGAAGTACAAAAACAGGGCTGAATGTTAAATGTAGGTTTTGTAATAATCTAAACGGCAAAGTAACTACTGTAGTAACTAAAGTTTTCAAATAATTGTGGAGTATAAGTATCAAGTATTTAAAAACAGAAATATTCAACTAAAGTACCTCAGAATTGAACTTAACCTAAGTACATTACTTTAGTAAATGTACTCGTTACTTTCTAGTACCTCTGGTTCAGACAGGACTTGTGTGGGTGTAATGTAAAACGGATCTCACACCATCCTCCTCCATTTGACATTTGATGGAAATCAAAGCTAGGTCAGTTTTCCAACAATCTTAACCCCAAAGGCAAATTGTGTTAATTTATGACACGTTTTAGGGGTATTGTGTGCTCTATGTCCAGCTCAAATATGGCTGCTAATGCCTCAAAATTGACCATTTAAAGATGGTGGACATTACTATGCTGAAATGTTAGAAACATCTTTTTGACGAAAACAATTATAAAAAAGTAGAAACTTCATTGAATTTTGCCATTTTCCCCACATAGGGGAATCAATCCTATATTGTGATTTGAGATCAAATGAGGAAACTGCATGAAACTCCAGTGAAACTTTCCATTTATTGGAAAATACGTTTTACAACCAACTTTCCCATTACTCCCATTACTTACTATAATTATAAAGAATACATCACATGGATGCACCTGGGATGTATCATCAGTGTTGTAGCCTGGGGTCATAGGGTGTTTCGGGTCTCGCAACATACACCCTCGCCCAGGTGACCCAGCCGGGGTTGATCAAGCCCCAACTTACATCCCAGGTAGCTACCCACGGTCAGTCCTATAGGGAAAGACGGGGCCACTCGATCCGCTTCTTCCGAACTACTCTGCCTGAACACAGGGAGGCTCTGGCACGTGGAGGGAGTTGGCTCTGCCGAGCTCCTCCTTCATCTCACCAGCATAACATATCTGCTAATTATACAGTATATGAATTTTACTTGGGAACCAAGTTGTGCCATCAGGTGTATGGCTGCTTTAGGGATTTTAACTTTTCAAGTCTATATCGAAAGGTCTCAATTGAGATACTTACCGTACTTGACAATCATGCAAGCATCCTTGACTGAGCATCCTTTCTTGAAATAAAAAGCAAAGGGTGGAACCACAAAAGAATTAAGTTTATATTGAAAAGTACACCAGTTGGCATGTAGATATCCCAGAATTGCTCCACCCACGATGATCCCTGACCCTGTCTCAACATGCACAAGTCTTTAAATTCACATGCAAGTTTGTGACCTGTGCAAATTTATTGTAGTGATAATGAAGTAAAATTAATTACATTCCAAAAAATGTACTTTATTCTGGTCCGAGGCTCTTCTGCCCTTTTTTCAGACGACTTAATGAAGGCCTTGGTCACAGCCAGGCCATGCCTTGGTCGCGAGCCTGGCAATTGAGAGACATGAGCATCCTTTCCTGAAATAAAAAAAACAAAGATACACTGGTGTCACCACAAAGAAGCGCCACAAAAATGAAGTTTATATTGAAAAGTCTCAGTTGATATTACTATCAGAATAAAGAGCTTAAACCTTTTCACAAAACACTTTCTTTTAATAAACAAAAATATCACTTACACTGCCCTTTAACGGCTTCAAATTCTTGCAACTACACTGAACATGTTTTGTTTTCTGAGTCCTACGACCGTCGTGCAGTTTACAGGGTGTAGCCGTATAGTGTGTAATGCAGGGTAATAAACAGATCAGTGATTTCTGGCAGGGGAACAAGGCCCCTTTAAGTGTGACCTCTGTCACTGGAGTGTCAGGATGCCGCGGTATGTCTGAGTCAGCACTGAGACGTAAGCTATATCCAGACCTGGCTACAGGAGCTGAGACCTGTGCTAAATCTGGCCCGCCCCTAAAATCTGAGGAGAAGGCAAAGTCAATCATACACCCACACAGCTGCTTCCCAAAGCAGGCCTAAACATTACAATCGATCCTCCTTCCCTTTCAAACTGCTACTTGAGTCACTGTTACTTGAGTAAATGTACTTAGTTACCTTTCACCACTGCTAAGCAGTGGTGAAAGGTAACTAAGTACATGTACTCAAGTAGACCTACTGTACTTAAGTACAATTTTGAGGTACTTTTACTTTACTTGAGTATTTCCATTCTTCTATCTTTTATACTCCACTATTTCTTAGAGGCTAATATTGTACATTTTACTCCACTACAATTATTTGAAAACCTTAGTTAAAAGTTTCTTTGTAGATTTAGATTATTATTTCAAAAACATACATGAGCCTATTAAGCCCTATTTTACACTCCGTCTACTTGAAAATAACCAATCTACAAGCTCACAACGTGTCGCATCGAGGCGCATTGTGAGCTTGTAGATTGGCTATTTTCATTTGGACAAATTTAGAAAAATTGTGAAGTGAGGCAATCTGCATAATGAATACTTTTACTTTTCATACTTTAAGTATATTTTGATGCCAATACTTTTGTACATTTACTCAACAGAAATTATGAATACATGTAACAGAGTAATTCTAAATTGTGGTATTGCTACTTTTATGAATGGTACAGTAGAAAAAATTCATAACTCCACCCCTGAGCCGCCACAGCTTAAAAGGTGCGCGGATAGGCCTTAGGTTAGATCACATATTTTAATAGTTTTTTTTTTAGTTTTTTTTGGTGAGATCTGACGTTCATAGTGACAGAACACTATGCAACCAAAAAAAAAAAAAAACAGAAGTCTCGCTAGACGAGATTGAAATCTCGAGATTTCAATCTCGTCTAGCGAGACTTCTGTTTTTTTTTTTTTTTTTTTTTTTTTGGGGACAGTGTTCTGTCACTATGAACGTCAGATCTAAAAAAAAAAAAGAAAAAAAAAAGCTATTAAAATATGTGATCTAACCTAAGGCCTATCCGCGCACCTTTTAAGCTGTGGCGGCTCAGGGGTGGAGTTATGAAATTTTTCTACTGTACCATTCATCCTAAGATATCATAACGTCATAGAAAAGGTAAGAAAACTTTAGTCCAAAATTCCCCTTTAAGTCCAACATTTTAGTGCTTCTTCCGCCACTGCCTAAAAGCTACGATCCCTCGTCTCTCTTTTAAAGTCAATTCTCCTAAGTGCTGCTCTTTTGAACACTTCCCAAAGTCAATACACCAGACTGTTACATCAGTACCTGGGAGAGGGAATAAGACATTTAGATGGGTAAATGTGCCAATAAATAATGTCAGATTCTATGACAGCTTAAGCGCTATCCATTTCCTGTTAGATCTGTGAAGTGTGGGGATAGGGCATCGACCAGAGAGGAGGCCACGGCCCGGCAAGAAAGCAAGTCTCTGTTCAAGGAGACTTGGCCCGGAGTTGTGAAGCTGGCAGTGAATAGGACGCGAGCGGCCAGCTGATGAAAGACAGCTCGTCCATTATATTTAATGCCCCCGGAATCTAATTATGATAAAAGTCATAAAGAGTGTCGTGTTGCGGACGGACGGATGTCCACAGCGTGCCTCGTGGCACGACGCCAAACATTCTCCTCTCAAGATATTTATGTTTACCTCTGAGTCACTGAGCTCCTGCACACACACACACACACACACACACACACACACACACACACACACACACACACACACACACACACACACACACACACACACACTAATCTACAGAAGTGGTTTTCAAACTTTTTCAAGTCAAGGACCCCCAAATTGATACGTATTTGGCCACGGACCCCCATCTAAAAATGTTTTGTGCCAGGGACCCCCAGAGGAGCAGATTTATGTAAAAAAAAAAAAAAAAAATCTTTCAAAAATATTTTTTTTCTTCTATCGATTAGTCACCTCTAGCCTGGTAAACCCTCCCTCCGGAAATCTCATTTCTATTTGATTCCAGGAGTGAGTCTGGCCTGATAGCCCATTGTGGGGGTTACTAGTGGAATTACCAACTAACCGAGCCTATCAGCGTCGTCGCACATCGTTCTGTGATTGACAGCGACAGTTGGCCAATCAGGTGGCGAGTTCGAGTGAGCCCAAAACACGAACGGCAGCCATCTTTTTCTTGTCCGCTATATTCTCCGCAATTTTTTTACTTCAAAAAGCTCTCTAACTTCTATTTTGAGGCACGGAATTTACTTATAAGATATCGTTTGGATAGAATTTAGTTGTTTAACATCATATATGTGGTCAATTAATCATGACAAAGCCTATTTAAAAATAAAAATTTAGAGAACCGGTAGGGGCGGGCAGTGACACCCATGTATCCGAATAAGGCAACCCATTTTGGGCATGGCAGTCTCAAAAGTCCCGTTGCGTCACATTAGACTGGTGAACTGCTGATTGGCTGAAGGGGAAAAATTATCATTGGCTGAAGGGGTTGTCAGTCAACGGTATTACTCCCGCCCAACTCCAGCCCACAGCCAATATTGCAGAATGGGCGATCAGGCCAGACTCACTCCTGGAATCAAATAGAAATGAGATTTCCGGAGGGAGGGTTTACCAGGCTAAGTCACCTCATGGAGACTTGAATTCATGAATATTGTTTTGTTTTTGTCGCATTCTTAAGCCAATAATTTGATGACCAGTGGACCGGTTCCGGTAGGAGACACAAAGGAGACTCTTTGTATCTCCTACCGGAACCGCTGCCGGTTCAATTCCTAAGCCAAATTATTGGAGGAATGCGACAAAAACAAAAAAATATCCAAGAATCCAAGTCTCCATGGGGTGACTAAGCGATAGAAAAAAAGGGCGTGAACTATCCCTTTAAAGTGGTTAAAATTATTGTGATACATTAGCTACTTTTGCTGGGTACCTCCTGGAACTCCCCAAGGGACCCTTAGGGGACCCCACTTTAAGAACCAATGCATGCCTGAATTGGATGGGGCAGAGGCACAAAGGAATAATAAAAAAATAACTTGGTACCCACTCCTTTGGGGTATTTTCATGTACTTTTGTGTCCTCTGCTGCATTTACCCATCCTAACAAGGAACAGTGGGTGCTATTAATATGACGTCCGAGAAAGTGTCTTGCTCAGGGACACGTCGACACATAGACTGGGGGCCTTCTGTTTCCTCAGATGGCCTCTCTACCCATTCAGCTATGGCTGCCCCTGGAAAACCATATATGGAAAACCATAAAACCCAAGATTGTGTGCCCAAGATTTTAATTATAGATTTCTTTCATTCTTTTTTGTAGATATTTTATTTTCCAAGAGAAGTTCATATCTTGGTGACAAAAGGTTGAAAGTCCGGTATTTTGGTGGAAAGGACTCAGCAATTACATAGTGAGCCATCAGACAGCTGGGATGCTGAACACTCACACTGGACTGTTACCTCCTCATGACCTCATGTACGTTCTGCACTACCAACACGCATTTATGAAAAGCTTCACATAGCAATTATTGGTCTAGCGCGTGTGTGTGTGTGCGTGTGTGTGTGTGTGTGTGTGTGTGTGTGTGTGTGTGTGTGTGTGTGTGTGTGTGTGTGTGTGTGTGTGTGTGTGTGTGTGTGTGTGTGTGTGTGTGTGTGTGTGTGTGTGTGTGTGTGTGTGTGTGTGTGTGTGTGTGTGTGTGTGTGTGTGTGTGTGTGAGTGAGTGAGTGAGTGAGTGAGTGAGGGGGGGGGGGGGTAGTGGGCCTGACACAGACCAGGTGGAACGGCTGTTGCTTAGTGGCCGTCTGGTAATCAGAAAGTCACCGGTTCACCTCCCAGCCCCGGTCTACTGTATGTGTTGAAGTGTCCCTGAGCAAGACACTTTATCCTGTTTCTTTCCGCACCCCAACATACCCAGCACCCACTTGAACAGGTCCTTTAGTCGTGTGTCCTGTGTCTCTATTCAGCTGTGTCAGCAGATCTGTCATCAACCATTCACACGTGTGAAGACAAGGCACCAGGTTTGGCTGTGGTCCCATATTGCAGCACAAATGAACAAGACCATTGAGAATTGATGAACAAAGATCGCTTTTATTTTGGAATGGGCTATTTTGTATCCCATTGAGTAAGCATCGTGTTTACTCATTAGGGGATGCAAAATTGTGACTGTAAAACGTTCAAGAGCATAACAAAGTTCCTTTCTCATAATCTGAAATCTGTCTTTTCAGTCACATAGTTTTATGAGAACCTCACAACAAAACAGCAATAAATCAAAACACATACACCACAGCCATCAACAGGCACTGACAGGGATTTACAGAGGTCAGCAGAGTTCATGTAGAACAACTAACAGGTGATATTAACACCATTGTTAACGTGTCACATAGCATGCTGTGAATTCTGGGGAACACTCAGTAGTACTGTGAGATGGTTCTTATTACTGTTCTGACTCTGAGACTGTTGGCCTATAGGCCTATACTGTACTGTATGTACGGTACAAACACAACTAGCAAGTATACTGCGAGAGTAGTCTAATGTTTTCTTCACTCCTCTGGTGAATGACAACAGGTAATACAGTAACTACAGTTACAAATACTACGAACTCTATGCCAAGGACTTCACAATATGTGTTATCAAAGCACGACATAACTTGCATGGCCCATGTAATCAAACCAATGGAATCAATGCCATGGAATCAAACTCATGAGTTCAAACCAAGCCCCCAGAACCCAGTGGTTTCATTGAAGCCAATTGAACATGCTGGCCATTTGAGGTATTGCAGGTGTGGCCAATGTATGTGAACGAGGCCATGGGGCTTCGAGAATCTTCAGTGACGCGTTCGAGGCCCCAAATAGGCCTCGCCCATCACATTTTCCAATACGTTTCCAACCCGGAAGAAGGGTTCAAATAGGCACATGCGCTGGGTGAGCAACTCAATGCAAGTGGATGGGAGGCGATATCCGGTGCCCTCTCTATTATTTTTAACTCTATGGTTCAAACACATTCAAACAAATCATAACCATGGAATCAAACCCCTGCTACTACTCATAGCACTTGGAGCTTGGAGCTCCCATGTTAAACTATTAAAAGCTGGCTCGCCCCGCTGGCTCACCTGGTAGAGTGCATACCATTAAGTCTCAGTTCTTGTGCAGCCGACCCGGGCTCAAATCTGACCCACAGCCACAGCACTTTGCTGCTTGTCCTTCCCCATCTCTCTCTCTCCTGACATTTCCTGTCTATCTTCTCTGATCATGTCACTATCAAAAATAAAGGCTTGGAAATGCCCAAACTATCTTTGAAACAAAAAACATTAAGATCTGGCAGGTACAACGAGATTGTGTTTGTCAGTCTGTTTGGCCAGGCTCCTGGGATAACAGGAATGGTGTCATGAGCCTCTGTGATGTGTGTGTATGAGTGGCATGCCAGGCTGGCTGGCACGACAGTCCACTACGCTGTTGGTGGCAGGATGACAACATAGTGACAGCTGTCTGCCTTAAGAGAGGGACACAGTGGGAAGGATACTATAGGCAGAAGCCCAAATAACGTAGTTTATTTGTACAACAACGAAGACCAGATGTGTGTTGACTGTTTATGTTATCTACTTAAAGGACCACTTCACCCATTAGAGCCCGTTGAGAACTACAAACATCTTGGTTCTTCCGTGCACGACTCGTTCTTCAACAGTTTGGCCTTCATGAGTGTTTACTGTGTTACATTAAGTATCAGATTCAACGGCCGGCTTAGAAGGTGTTACAGTATGTATATTTGAGAGTAGTGTTGACTTGCTATGAATGATTATTTAGGCCAGTGGATAGACAATCTACTCACAAAGTGTTGCAGCGAGACACATTGTGAGCTTGTAGATCTGCTATTTTCGAAATATTTAGAAAATAACTTTGTGTGTGTGTGTGTGTGTGTGTGTGTGTGTGTGTGTGTGTGTGTGTGTGTGTGTGTGTGTGTGTGTGTGTGTGTGTGTGTGTGTGTACATAGAGCCAAGCAGGTGCTCTACAGGCAAGTTGACCCTAAAAATACCCTCCTCAACAAAACACAGGCTGGAGGAACTAAAACGACAACACAGATAGAAAGGTTGTCCAAGGGAATTGGCCCTCAGGGCCCCCATCAGGGGCCACCCATCCATCCGGAGGCTTGTGTGTGTGTGTGTGTGTGTGTGTGTGTGTGTGTGTGTGTGTGTGTGTGTGTGTGTGTGTGTGTGTGTGTGTGTGCAGGACTACGTTCAACTCATAGCATGTCATATCATTTTCATTATGTAAGTCACCTCTTCCTTTCGAGACACCTTCTCAAGTTATTTCCTCAACCACTTAAGCCATATTTTATACTTTGACACCTGTCACGTGGCAAAAATAGCAGATCTACCAGCTTGGTGCATCGTGACAGGTTGTGAGCTTGTAGATCTGCAATTTTGGAAAAGTTTGGAATGTTTTCTTCTATAATTAAAGGTAGGGTAAGTGATATTCTTTGGTTAAAACAATTTTTTTTTTTTAAAGGTTAAAGCACTATATTCTGATAGTAATCATTGCTATAGAGTGTTTGTTCAGTAACAGGAGTCTCCCCGTCTCTCCAGCTCTTTAATAAACAGAAAATACATTTTCCGGTAGGTGTCAAAATCTCAGCCAATCAGGAGAAAGCACCCATTTTAAGCTTAATTTTTATAGTGTTCCAGTTCCAATTTTGCCTGCTCATTTCTTAGTGTCATCACTTCCAATTTCACTTGTTTAATCTATATCCTGATTGAGTTCTCTATCCTGATTGGATAAAATTGGAAATGAAACTGAAACTGAAACGAAAATGCATTTTCTGTTTTATAAAGAGCTGGAGAGACAAGGAGACTCCTTTTACTGAACAAACACTATAGCAATGAGTACTATCAGAATATAGAGCTATTTAACACTTATTTTAACCAAAGAAAATCACTTACCCTACCTTTAAGCCATGCCAGAAATAGGAACACAGTGGTTAATAAGAAGGCATTAAAAAAGAAAGAAGACATTTTCAACCTCATATTCATATCCTCATTCATATCCAGGTCCTAATGCTAATTATAAGACCATTTCTGTCTACTCAGTCTGTGTCTCATTGGTCTATGGACAGTTCAGAAACCATCAATGGGGATTCCAAGCAAATAGAAACTAGGCCTACAGCCTTTCTCTTCCTGGAAAGTTAACATGCTGAAATAGATGCTATTGTTCTCGCATCAGTACAAATATAATAAATAAATCAATAAATAAAGTTTGAAATCTTGTTTGAAATGACCAAACCAACTGCCTGACAATGATGTCACTGGTATGCAGGTTGCTGAACCGTTCACAGCCCTCCTCCGAGACACAGCGAGTAGACAGAAATGGTGCCAACTTATGATGAGCATTAGTGAGGAGGACCGATTATATGAAGATGAGGTCGAAAATGGGTGACGTGCTCCTTTAAATATATCAAACTACTCAAACAGTCGCAAGTCTTTAACACAAGTCCTCCAAGCAGCCTGTTGGACAGCTGCGCCCGTGGGGGGCCCCTGAGTGTGTCACGAAGGAAGGGGGGGGGGGGGGGGGGGGTGGCGGGTGGGGGTGTTGAGGGGTGTTGCAGAAATACCTATCTTTCATTTGAGAAGGCTCTTGTGAGCTCTTGGACTTAAGACAAGCTGCATGATGTGCCGCTACACGGACGACAAGCCTATATGTGATAGCTTGGTGAACATGGTGAACAATGACAGGACAGAGCTGTTGACATGATCCTTATTAGTCCCCTGCTGCTGCTGCTAGTATGTGTTTAAGTGTGTACTCAACTGGTATTACTATACTTGTGAGGGCCAAATATTCTGATAAGTACTATAGTAGAATTTGAGAAGGACTGTTTCCAACCATGTCTCAGTGGTTGTTTATTCACACTTAGGAAAAGATTGAAGTTATAGGGTTAGGATTAGGATCAGGCATTTAGAGGTAAGGTTTATCCCTGATTTATACTTTGTTGGGTGCCCGGTGTCGCGCACCACAAATAGCAGATCTACAAGCTCACAATATGTCGTGCTGCTATTTTGGGGTTTCGGGGTAGGGTTAAAAAATGTAAAAGATGGCATTCATAATATCGCCATCCTAAAATGCTGATGATATCCTCACAAATATAGGAATGTGTGTGTGTGTGTGTGTGTGTGTGTGTGTGTGTGTGTGTGTGTGTGTGTGTGCGCGCGTGCGTGCGTGCGTGCGTGCGTCCGTCCGTGCGTGCGTGCGTGCGTGCGTGCGTGCGTGCGTGCGTGCGTGCGTGCGTGACAGTCACATTCAGCAGGAGCTTATCCTATCAGATCCTATTGCCCTGCATGTAACTCATATTTATGACTCAGCTGGTGATGAAGTTTCACAATAAAAGCAAGAATGCAGTGTCACTGTCACACATTAAATATGTTTATTTTTGTTGAAATAATAAGTGTTAAATAGCCCTATATATTCTGACAGTAATCATTGCTATATTTGTTCGGCACAGGGTCCTGTTTCTCCGGCACTGTAGAACACAGAAAAAACACTTTCAATTTCTGATATTATACCAATTTTATCCAGTCAGGAGAGAACACATTCTCATACAGGATACTGGATAAAGGATAAACAACTGAAATTGGAAGTGATGAAACGAAAAGAAATGACAACACAATTGGATCTGGAACACTATAATAGAAGTTGACAAATGATGTACAGGGTTGGTATCCTCTAATCCTGACCTGAACATTTTATTTTCTGTTTACTATTGAGCTGGAGAGGTGGAGAGACATCAGTTACTGAACAAACACTCAATGATTTGGCCTATAGGCTATAATAATGCATATGTAGGCTATATAACCTATACCCTAAATGTACACTATAGCCTACTTTGCTAAATTTTGTAAAGAACATTTGTCTTGGTAAATAGCCAACAGTGGACATGGTGATAATTACGCCACTATGCTCACTATGTTCCAGATAACACTTCAGAGGAAGAGACACTACCCCTCCATGGGAGTAATGCTGG
Organism: Gymnoscopelus braueri; assembly: GCF_963280865.1. NCBI lineage: Eukaryota > Metazoa > Chordata > Actinopteri > Myctophiformes > Myctophidae > Gymnoscopelus > Gymnoscopelus braueri. Next base: position 22,768,089 of record NC_137603.1, read on the forward strand.
CCTCCATACATCATACATGTCGTTAGAAATAGTAACTTACAGACGTGTTGGTGGGTGGGTGCTATGCGAGGGACATGTGGGCGTCATGAAGACCCCCACCCAGTGGGTGGGGGTCTTCAAGACGCCCACATGTCCCTTGTATAGTCATCTAAGTTGTCAAATGTCTTGGAACAGCGAATCGGCGAAGAGACCCTAAAAAAAAAGCCAATCCAACAGCTGGACACGGCCTTCTAAAAGGTATTGGGTGTCCAGGAGACAGCAGCACAGCAGCACATTAGACCGGCCACTGCTCACCACTCAGCTCGCACTCCAGCTTGACAGTCTAGTGAAGGGTCGGACGCTTCTTAGTCTCTCTCTCGTCTTTCACTCCGTTTCTTTTTGTTTTATTGTTACCGTCGGGTAATACTACACACACAACACAGCCATGGACGCCATCAAGAAGAAGATGCAGATGCTGAAGCTCGACAAGGAGAACGCCTTGGACAGAGCCGAGCAGGCGGAGGGAGACAAGAAGGCAGCTGAGGACAGGAGCAAAAATGTAAGGATCCACAGTATTGGCCACCTAGCTGTGGTCCGTGGCGTTGGAAGGAGTTCTCCTTAACGCTATGGGACTTTCGGGTCTTTGCGCACGCACCACAGGCTGCGCAGCCTCTCGTCTTTAGTTTAAAAAAAATACACTTTTGCTACTCACCAAAACAAAGACGGTTTTATGGAGTTGAAAGCCTACTTTCCTTAGTGGGAACACTCGGAGCCCCCCACCTCACGTCTAAAATACACTTTTTGTCCAGAAAAGGAAATATTTCCCCGGAAGAAAAAATCTGGTCAATAGAAAAATTCCATCGGCCAGATCTGTAGAGGGCGCAGTGGAGTAACCAAAAACTTTTTTTCCCCTTCCGGTGAAATATTTTCTTTTCTGGACAAAAAGTGTATTTTAGACGTGAGGTGGGGGGCTTCGAGTGTTCCCACTAAGTAGAGTAGGCTTTCAACTCCATACAACCGTCTTTGTTTTTGTGAGTAACGAAGGAGTATTTTCTATTTTTTACTAAAGACGAGAGGCTGCGCAGCCTGCGCTACCGCGGGTGTGAGGGGAAAGGATCGAAAGTAACATAGCGTTAAGGAGAACTGCCGGCCGGCAGGACCTCATCTCGGAGCTATATAGCAGAGGGCGAGGTTCCGATTGGAGCTATACGTCCATCCATCCAGGCACTGATGCTGGCTGTCCGTGGCGCACCACGGGTGCGTTTGGCACAGTGCGTGCGCCACGGACCGTGGAGATGCATGGGTGTTTATTATGCCACGATAGCTCTCCTTTCTTTTTAACGGATTAATTCATTTGTTTTCCCCCAGAAGTTTTCAAACATTTTCTTTCTTAATTTAAATAACAGATATACAAGCAATGCAGCAATGCAGCTTGTAGATCTAAATACATTTATTTTTATTTAGCCTACAATGACATCCAAAATAGGGACGCTGCGGTTAAATTGGTTTGAACATTGAACTTGTTTCCCTATAGAGTTATATAGATTCACTCAACATGGATAGATCATTGTTCAAATCCTGGTTACTGTAGAATGATAGTTTGTTTGTTCAGTTCCAACAGCTTATTGGGAAGTATTAGTTGTTTTCACACTTGATACATTTATTAATTGTAGCGGCACAGTAGGCTATCAAACAGCATTCATTTAGCTGATTAAGTGTGATGATTATAATGATGTAATGTTAATATGCAAGACATAGTTTAATATATCTGCCACATTGTGTGTTCTTTGTGTATCTAAACTATGTCCCCCTTTTCTGTGTGTTTTATCTTTGACACATCCCCACCTGAACGTTCTGCACCCAGCTGGAGGATGACCTGCAAGCTCTGCAGAAGAAGCTGAAGTCCACTGAGGATGAGTTGGACAAGTACTCTGAGGCCCTCAAGGACGCCCAGGAGAAACTGGAGCTTGCTGAGACCAAAGCCACAGATGTGAGTTGTTTGAGGGGAACCAAAATGGGCCCGAAGGAATGGGGCCCCTCTGTTGAAGAGGCACAATGATAATTACAGAGCACCTTAGCATTGACCATATTCACTAGTGCTCTCTTAGGCCCCCTCCTGTTTCTCCTCTACACCAAATCTCTTTACTGAAAATAGCCAATCTACAAGCTCACAACGTGTCGTGCTGTGTGCTTGTAGATCTGCTATTTTGACCGAATGTTAGCCACAGGATAGGGATGCTATAGGGTTCAACTGGTTAAAAGAAAACAAGAAAAATGTGTTTAAAGATTTCATCAGAGCCGGTCCAGGACACAAGCATACAACTGGTTTGACATTGAACCAGTATCGTGTTCACCAGATGATAGCAAACTAATACCTGGAAGGACTGAAACACCTGGTCTGACATTAGATAGACTTTCAAAGCCTAATGGCCCATTGAAGTCATAGACAAGGCTAGTTAAATTTAGCCTATGTGCTGTATATGGTGATGTTGCAGCTTACTGGCTTAGCAGTGGTGGCCCTCACAACCATTTGGGGCCAATCTGAGGGCCAGTGTTGAGTTTCACTTGAGTATTTTTTTAGGCACTTTAAGATTTGTGGCCCCGCAGCCCTGGTCACTCTGCTGTCACATCCAGGACAGATACAGTTACATGTTTGTCACCCTCAAAGCTACACAGCAAATTACTCAAAGATTCAAACAGTTTTTTTGTCACAGTGAATGTTGGTCTAATTGATTGGTGTGGCCATAATGAGTAAATAATGACTAAATACATACATAATAATGTATTTATAATCACAATAAATCACTATTATAATTATAATGAACGCTAACAATAATGACAACAGGGTTGATATCATAGTTGTATTTTAGTGAATAAGAAACAAAAACTGCATTTTTGTAGTTCAGATTAAATCCTGAAATAATATATTTTAACCACTTAAACCCCAGCGTCCTTATTGTGGGGAAGGCTTTCGCAGAAAATAGCAGATCGACAAGCTCACAGTCACTGTTGATCGGCTATTTTCAGCGAAAGCTTTCCCCACAATAACAGAAAACAGAAAAGACACTGTATAGAGCCCTGGTCACCCATATGGGGTTCAAGTGGTTAAAGTGGAAACCAAACCATCATTTCCAAAATAGTCAAAACGTGACATAGTGATTTTCTGGACCTGTGCAAGGTGCTGCTGGTTCATTCACACATTTCACCAGTGGGGGAAGCACTGAGCTCAAAACAAATCCTAAATCACATGCATGACAATAATATCCACAAGAAGACACAATCCAAACCACCGATCTCTCTATGAATTAGGCGATAATATAGTGGATTTTAATGAACACCTTGAACGGCCCCCAGCCCCAAAAAATCCTATAGGATTCTGATTGAAAAACATCCTATTAAAATCGTATTAAAAATCCTATAAGATTTTTTGACTATAGGAGCCACAAATGCATAGATTTGTGTTATTCTCCCTGACTCAGTCAGATTGCTTCTAATGCATCCCAGCAGCAGCACAGTCAGTTCCTTCCGGTACTTGCTTGATTAGAGACATTACAGAGATCAGTGAGGATCAAAGCAGCCGCCCCGACGCATCTCTGCCTGGGGCGCGTCTAGTCTGGGAGAGCTGCACGCAGGACGTCAGAATAAGCCCGTTAGATAGATAGATTATAGATAGATAGATAAATAAATAGATAGATAGTTAGAGATAGAGAAGCAAACATGTCATCTTTGGAGGCTGTGAAAAAGAAGATCAAGACCTTGCAGCTGCAGGCAGACTTGGCAGAGGAACAGGCTAATGCTCTACAGAGAGAGCTGTGCCAGGAGACCAGGTCCAGGGAAGCAGTAAGGAATAAAACATACAATACGCGCTTTAATTTAATAGTGATATATTGACAATTAAAGGGATATTTCATTTCAAATGTAATTTAAAAAAAATGAAAAAAGTAATGGAAACATAAAAACGTCCATTACTTTTTCCCATGTATTTTTTATAGACATTTGTGTATGTTTATTTTATTTGAAAGTGAAATATCCCTTTAACGCCTCTTTTATTTATCCTGGGGTCGCTTATTGCCGACCAGAACATGCAGATCTCCAGGCAGAGATCTGTTCTTGTCGGCATTTGCCACGCCATGCATCTACGATGGATTTAGATTTAAGGCTATACATCAACCTTAATGATTTAAGTCAATTAACGCAGGCGGCTGGCGGCATTAGTAGTGCCATGCTGCTCAAGAAACGTGCCATCATGGGCCAGGGTCGTGATCGTATATACGCTATGGCTATGTAATAAAAACATGTGAATTATGCGGGATGATATTTAAGTTAGCCTTGGATCAAGACTGTCGTAGATTTCCTTTATCGATTCTGACATTAGCGATAAAATAAATCTATGACAGTCTTGATCCGAGGTTAATATTTAAGTGTTTGCCTCGTTTAAAACCATCCATTACGATGCGATCGCGCAAAAAAAACAAAACAATGATAACAATGGAGATATTTCTATGCAAGGACGCGACCCACCCACGAAGACCACCAGTCACGTCACACCCTGAATAAACAAACAACCATCATGTTATATGCTACTATGACAGGACCACCCCGACATGATACGTCAGTGGTTCTCAACATGTGGGTCGGGACCCCCAGGGTGGGTACCCATATGATTTGTTTGGGGGTCCCCAGATGACAATTAGATTTTTTTTTTAAGAATGAAAAGAAAAAAAGACCATTACTGCATCAAAAGTAATCAACAAACTATACTATAAAAACTGGTCAAACATTTGCCAAATTGTCAAATAATATAAGAAAGAGGCAGCAATTGTGAAAATAGCAGATCTACAAGCTCACAATTTTCTCAATAATTTCACAATATTTATCTGTGGAACCGAGTCAAGCTAAATTGAATGCCTAAACTCCTACAATTCCAAGTGCTTGACAGATTGGGGGGTCCCCAGTTCAAATATGATTATTTTGGGGGGTCACAGCCTTAAAAGTTTGAGAACCACTGTGATACATTATCCTCTTGGACGAAATATATATAAAAGCAGATCAGATATTCCTCACCATATATATTTTTACGTGTGATTCCCTTAACATGTTTCTTGAAACATAAGTCAACACCAGGGTTGTTGAGGGTTAAAAGAAATTATGTAGGCCTATGTAGAAGAAATGTTTCCCCATTCAGCTGTCGATCTCTCTTTTGTCTTAACGTTTGATGATGTATAGTATACAGTGTACATGTGTACATATGTGACTGTGTATAGGCCTATAGCCTGTGTGTTGTTAACGTGTTGTTGACATGATGTTGTTGTTGTGTCCCGGCAGGCTGAGGGTGAGGTAGCCTCGTTGAACAGACGTATCCAGCTGGTTGAGGAGGAGTTGGATCGTGCACAGGAGCGTCTGGCCACGGCGCTGACCAAGCTGGAGGAGGCTGAGAAGGCTGCTGATGAGAGCGAGAGGTGGGTGTTGGGCTAGCATCTTCTCACAGTCTGCAGGACCACTACAGAATGATCTACTGAGCGGGTTTCTCATCATACAGGTCTGCTGACCTGTATGATGATAATCTGCGTTGGTGTTTTCACTGTGGTCGGCCCCAGGAGGAATAGTCTCTGTGCATAACTGTAGTCCCAGGTTTCTATAAGGTGGCGTACCAAACAAAGCTAAGGAACCGGAACATGAAATGGGTATATGCCTCCTTCTAGAAACCCAGTACTACAGTTATGCACAGATCCTATTGATGTCCTCACAAAGGACAGTGTTTCTGCTGTTAGTCCAGTGATTCTCAACCTTTTTCATTTCAATTTGATATGCATTAGGCCACAAACCCCTATTTTGAGATGATTCTTCATCTCTGGGACCCCAATCTACACTGTAGAGTCCTCTCAGAGTCCTTAACTCTTGACAGTGTACAACTGGAACCAAATGGACCCTTACAGGTCCATTTTCAATAAACTTCAGAGTTACAGACCTGTACGGGTCCATTTGGTTCTGACAGTCATTTAGCTGGGGGCCCCCTGGAGTATCACACTGTCATATCTTTACCCACCAGCTGTGTATGTAGCAACATGTAATGTAGCGGAGCCTCTTCCTGAAGACCAAAAGCCTATTATCTCCCCTGGCCAAGGGGGATTCCGTCTAGGCTAGTGGTTAAGATGTTTGGCTTTAGTGTTCCTTCCCATGCGGGAGACCGGGCTTCGAATCTCTGTGTTACGGATGCAATAAATCATCACAAATCAAATCACATCACAAGTTGTGAAATGGCTGCATGTGGCGATAGTTGATAGCTGACGTGTTGTTGTGTTTTTTGACCTCCAGAGGCATGAAGGTTATTGAGAACAGGGCGATGAAGGATGAGGAGAAGATGGAACTGCAGGAGATCCAGCTTAAGGAGGCCAAACACATTGCTGAGGAGGCTGACCGCAAATATGAGGAGGTGCGTTAACTGTACTGTTGACTCTGTACATTGTTGTAGTATGGATCTGAACCAGATATATGTTGGCCACGTGTTCTCATGTTTTTGTTACTTAGAGACCACAAACATTAAGAATATTATTTAGACAGCATGTTGTTTAGACAGATTCATTGTTTATGTAAGTAAGTAACCAGCTCATTGTTTATACGTGGTGTCCTAGTTTCTTTGAGGCACTACATTGTTCTTTCTGTACTCCACTTATGTGACTGTTTACCTTGTTGTTTGTTGACTCTGGATAAGAGCATCTGCTACTGTAAATGGCTAAAATTGTAAATTGTAACCACATTGTGTGCTGTGACTCCAGGTGGCCCGTAAGCTTGTGATCATTGAGAGTGATCTGGAACGTACAGAGGAACGTGCTGAGCTGTCAGAGAGGTAAGAACTTTGATAACCCTTCCCACTTGTTCAATTCTGTGGCGTCTGCACTATTCCTTGAGGTTGCTGCTTTAAATGTGAAAAGACATAGTTCAGTAAAGGGCCATTCACACCAGTATAACTATAATGAATGATAACTATAACTATATACTTCACCATTGTCTTTGTTTTAGTTGTGGTGTGAACGAGTTTGTAAAACTATATATATTTATAGTCATAGTACTTTGTGTGAACGACCCAGGATATATAAATTGAATGTAAACAATGCACACTCACTGTTTTAGTTCTACCATCATTTCAGTCAACGTTTATCCTAATAATATGGTTCTCTCCTGTTTCTATCTTTCTACCCTCGACACTTTCACCTGCCAATGGTCCCTGCTTCCTTCATCCATAACTAAACCACCAGCAAATGCTCGGAGCTTGAGGAGGAGCTGAAGACCGTGACCAACAACCTGAAGTCCCTGGAGGCCCAGGCAGAGAAGGTACGCATCTGATCCTCTCACATTATGGGGCTGTGTCCACCAAGGTGTTTTCTTTTCCCTGAGCAAAACAAGCAAAGGTGGGGGTATGTTACATCAGCATTAAAGCCCAAGCTTCCCCCCACGCATACAGAGGCCTGGGAAATAAATGATGGTCTACTCTAAATCCCAGACGACAGTCAAGAGCAAGCAAACCTGGGGGTTTTGGATTCTTTTCAATGAGCGTCTATTCTGCAGTGTTCACGTTTGGCATCTTTATGTTCTTTATCTTGTTGCCAAGAATTGAAAGAGTTGATATATTTTCAACTCTCGCCGTTTGGATGAGAGCACATTTTCAGCTGGAAAAAAATTACTTTGGTGGACGCACAGTCTAACTGGAGGAAATACTTACCTGTAGAAAGAGTTTTCCTATAAGATATTTGACGTGATGTACTCCTTGTTATGGCATTTTATGTGTGACATTGTGGTGGTGTTGGCGTAACATTAGGCTCTTTTGTGTGTCTACAGTACTCTGCAAAGGAAGACAAGTATGAGGAGGAGATCAAGGTGCTCACAGACAAACTGAAGGAGGTATGTTCACACCAGTACACAAACATATTACCTACTGATTAATTCACCGGTACAGTACCTATCCATTTACTGTACTGTACTTCCCTCTAGTGTATTATATTGTTGTCCCTTGCAATTCCTTGTCACTAGGCTACCTCAAATGATGGTGGTTGATGCATGTTGATTTAATTGATATAGCATTTATCTTGAATTATTCTAGATCTGTCTCCAGAATGGAAAAACACAAACATGGAAAAAGACAATATAAGATAACTTGACTGTTGATCGGAGACAGTTAATCACTTAGTCTTTGCCCTATACTTAATCGTACGGCAAGCTCACAACGCATTTTCAACAGTTTTGAAAGTGGTTAACATTTACCTCTTTGCGCTCTCCTCCAAGGCTGAGACCCGTGCTGAGTTTGCTGAGAGGTCAGTCGCCAAGCTTGAGAAGACCATTGATGACTTGGAAGGTATGAATCTTATCCACTTGTTCTTTATTTATTTTTTATGTTGACCATATGTATTGACCATATTTGTTTTTTCAAGTGTGGATGTAGGCCTTTTGTTTTATTCACCACAATTGAACACAAGTCAGCATATTTGACCTGTTTCAGAAACCACAAAAAGACAGTCTAGTCTGTCTGTGCTTTGATCTCACTCAGAGACCTCTTTTTCTTTTAGTCATAATTAATGCTTCTCTATAATATCTTCTGACAAACGGTTGCTCATTTTAATGCACCAGACTCATGTTTGTCCAGACAGCCGCTCTGGGACAAATATTTTGCACACTCATTGGTACTCTGGCAAAACTCTGCCAGGGAAGCCATCTACATTACACAGGCCCAGTGTACTGTTGTTAATGTGGGCGCCAGTGGCGGATAGTAACTAATTACATTTACTCAAGTACTGTACTTGAGTAAAGGTTTGAGCTACTTTGACTTTATTTGAGTATATCCATTTCTTGCTATTTCTAATCCACTACATCTCAGAGGCAGATATTATACTTTTACTCCAACTACTTTTCAGATGTTGATTATTAATACAAAACATACATACAGTGATAAATGATGATGTATTATTATAGATTGATCTACCCAGCAGCACATAAAGTCATTAAACTCAGTCCCATAAAGTCATTAAACTCCTTTACCAGCTACAACATTAATGTATTACTAATTACAATCCAATAACTGATGATTGTAAAATAGACCATTCTGCATTATGAGTACTTTAATGTTTTGTGCTGTAAGTATATATATTTTAAAAAAAAACTTTATTCAAGTAAAATTTTGACTTTTTGTGATATTGCTACATTGTCTTAAGTTAAAAATAATCTGAATACTTCTTCCACCACTGGTGGGCAGAGACCTTTCTCCTGCCAAACGTGGCATCTCAAATGCTGTGCGCAACTGCCAGCCACGCTTAGGAGGAGAAACCTCTGAGAAAGTATCATTAGCTGTAGAAGGACAAGAAGGTCTGAGGAGGTGTTCAGAGCCAGGGTGGAACATGTGAGGCCATTTCTTGGTGACACTTAAGGACTTAAGGAATGTCACGTCTTAGCAGCTGTCCTGTCACACCTCGCTGGACCTCTATTTCTGTCCTGTTGGCTTTTACACTCTCTTTATTGTTTGTTCCTTTGTTGACCTCCCCACACCCCCTCACTATGATTTTGTCCTCATTATTTCCTTGTTTTCTTTTTCTCAATTTCTTCGCCATCCCTCCTTCACGTCCCGTTCAATCCTGTGCGTGAATTCGCACCGTAGATGAGTTGTATGCACAGAAACTGAAGTACAAGGCCATCAGCGAGGAGTTGGATCACGCCCTCAACGACATGACCTCCATGTAATTCACCACCTGCTTGTGTCCGCTCCGTGCCTTAGCAACCCCCCTCTCCCGAACACACACACACACACCCCTACTCACTATTTCACCATAACTCCCTCTAGTGGCATGTGTCATGTAATGTAATTTATGTTTGAATGCTGAAGTTTCAATTTACTCGACTAACCCCGTTATTTATGTGGTAGAGAATTTATTTTTGTAGTTCACTAGCTAGCTTTCCCATAGCCTCTACGTTTGATGAATCCTAACAGTGTTTTGCACTAAATAATTTATTTTTACTTTGCAACTGACCAGCGAAGTGAATTTCCATTTTCCATTTAAACAAACTTTTACCCCATATTCTACCGTATCGATCGATCGATCTGTTTGGTTCATCTTTACTTTTTCCATTCTGCATGTCTGTCGTTTTCATATTTGATTCCTTTCTCCCTCCCAACACCTTTTTCTGTTTTCTCTCCTTTTTTATTCCCTCCGCAGCTAAATCGTTTACACTTTTCCATCTACGACGTCTGCCGCCGGTTGAACGGCGTCACCTCTCTCCTGTGCAGCGTCGCCCATCTCTATGTCCCCTCTGTCCTCTCGTGTTGTCACGGCCGTGCCGTGACTGTCATCCATTTTTCCACCTGTTGTACAGAACTTTGAGCCGTTTCGCTTTCTGTAAAAATAAACCAACATTGTTCCATCTGTGTCGTCGCTCTCCCTTTTCTCCTGCCACTTTTCTTCCTTTTCCATGTGTCCCCATATCTTTTGATTTCTTCTGCTTTTTAATTTTCTAGTTTTTAATTTATTAGTTTTTGTGGAGTGGCTTTTAAATAAAACCTAAAGGCTCCTCACTCCTTCCACTATGTATCATTTTCTGTGCAGAGGGTTTGATGCTTGTCTGGCGCCAGAGCAGTTAGTTCAGTGCTGAGATAATTTTGTTTTAAGTATTGCTGTCTTTCTCTGGAATCTTTGGAAGTGAATCAGTAGTGATATTTTTTGTTCAGCTTTTTAGTAAACAAACAGAAAATACATGTTCAGGTTGGGATACTAATTTCATCCAATCAGGAGAGAGAAGCTTTAATCAGCTATCAGCTATACATGTATCAGTTAGTCTGCTCATTGTTTTGTTTCATCACTTCCAATTTCACTTATTCATCCTGTATGAGTACTCACTTCTGATTGGATAAAATTGGTATCCTGACCTGAAAATGTATTTTCGGTTAACTAAAGAGCTAGAGAGACCCTGGCCTGATACTGAACAAACACTCAAAATTAATGCTTCTATGGGATCATAGCGCTATTTCACATTTATTTGAACAAAACAAATATCACTTACATCCCCTTTAAAGCTTTTTGAACTAGTTTGTAAGTAGAAGTGCCATCAGTTGCTTTTCAGGCTGAAATGGAAGTTCAGAATATTGAAGCTATGTCTTGGCAAATCCTACACTTGAGCACACTCATGTGGCCACAAAGTGTAACTACATAATCAGGAACTTGGAGACAAAGGTACCACTCCAATATTGTCTCTCTCTCTCTCTACAATGAGTTTTTAGTAACCAGCTTATGTAATCAGGAGATATCATAGAAAATTCGAGTAGTTCTGAGCTATAATGACAGTTTTTCTTAAAGAGAGGTTTTCAACAACTTGACCAGTGACATTGTGCCATTGGTTGCCCTTGTATAATGTATTCACAACCAGTGTTTGAGGCTTTTATTTCAGACTCTCTTCAAAGTCTTTGACAAAATACCTCACAAATAAGCTCACACGATGCTTTGTGAGCTTGTTTCAGCTATTTTCACCATTTGAAGTACAACAAAGTAAAGGGCTTAAGTAGTTGTTAATGATAGCCCTTCTAACACAGTAGGCTATATTTGTTCATAGCTCATTAGCTGGAGCAGCGGACACTGAATGTTTTTGTGTATAAATAACAGTAGTGCTGTCTGTCTGTCTTTTACACTAACAACTTTGTCTTGTTCTTCTCTCTGTTTCTCTCCTGTGCTTTCTGACTGTGAAGACCACTACTACAAGCAGCTTGAGCAAAACCGCCTTCTGAACAATGAACTAAGAGTAGCCTTAAACGAGGCGTAAGACCAAACCTGGGACCATTTTACACTTTTTATTATGCTGCTGTTGCAGAAGTACAGTTGACCACAACAGACTGGGTTGTCTGCTGCTGTGATTTATTTAAGGCAGTGGTTCTCAAACTGGGGTCCGGGAACCCCTAGAGGTCTGTGAGAAGGTACGGGTCTGTAAGTCTCAGAGTTAGCGTTTTACAGTGTAGAGTGGGGTAACAGAGATAGAAAATGGTATTAAATGGGGATTGAAATTAAAATGTTTGAGAACCACTGATTTAAGAATACGGCTAACAGGTTCCTCAAAACCTGTAATGCTTATAACAAACAACTGAGATTGTTCACAATATATATTGCATGCTCACATTGAAGGTAAAAACGGGAGAGTTTCACAAACTCAAGTTTCATAATTGAAACGTTGGATTTGGCTATAGCTTCAGTTTGGTCTTGAGATTTAGACATTCTCCCCCAAGGCTCATAAATAATCTTGAAATGAATAATCCAGACCGATGCCAGATCTTTGGGTCTGGAATCTCTATTTTGGGTAAGTCATTCATTATAGGCGAAGATTTTCACAAAGACATTTCTAAAATCTTTAAAAAAAACTATAAAGAAATAGCAAATACCAGGTGTCGTGAGCTTGTAGATCGGCTGTTTTTGAAGGTTTTTGAATAGGGCTTAATTATACTTTTTCCAAACACTGAATTGCCAATATCGATGCCATCAAAAAAGTCATCATGGCTCTGGTTCTGGCTCTACAAATAAACCAAAGGTGATGTGTTAATATACTAACAACACACCTCATTCTCCTTGTGAGGAATGGATTTCTTGAAAGTACAGCAGAGTAAAACCTATAGTCAAAGTAAATACTTCGGGAATGCTCTCAAATAATTCTAGTTTTGTTCTGCTCTCTCAGTCTTGAGTTGTCATAAGAGTTAGTTTAGTTTAGCACTTTATAAGCATTCAAAGACAATTTACATTAGAAGCAAGGCATAAAGTGAAACTATAACACTCTGAACTCTGAAGATATACTATACAGTAGCCTACTATAACGGAGCGTGACATGTTTGTCGCGTGAAAATCAGTTATTTTCATTGAGCGACATGGTCGTATGATGATGTATAATTAGGCTTAAAGCCAAGGGCACTGAGTGTTTGGGGTGCAGGTTACAGAGACACCACTAGGTGATGAGTGTTAATTGGAGATGGACGTGGTGGTGAAACATAAACCTGTGGAGGACTTGGCAGTCACCCTGTCCTTGGCAATGGGGGGTTGGCTCACACCTCGTGGGCAAGTCTCAAACTCAACTGAGGTGGTCTCTCCCCTTCAGCCCTGTCTAGAGCAGTGGTTCTCAACCTGTGGGTCGGGGGTCCCCTAATGATTTGTGGGGAGGGGGTCCACAGATGTCAGTAAAGTGACAATTTAAGGACTTTTAAGAGCTTTTTAATAAGAAAAAAATATATATTACATGAAAAAAGACCATTACTGCATCAACATGTAATAAAAAAAAACTATACTACAAAAACTGGTCAAACATTGGCTAAAGTGTCAAATAATATTAATTCAATATGAATTCATATTCAATATTCATTATATATATTCATTCAATATGATTATTTTGGGGGGTCACCAGTTCAAACGATGATAATTTTGGGGGGGTCGCGGCTTGAAAACGTTGAGAACCCTTGATCTAGAGCCCAAGAAGTGCACCGTTCCCATTAAGCTCAAAGGACAAGGTCTACTCGTTGCAAGGAATTACTGTCGATAAGTCTTTGTGTAGAAATTATCAACCTAAATGTGTGAAATTTGCCTGAAAATACAGTATATTACAGGAATGAGTAAATGTGCTATTGACGGAAATAATCCAATGATTTATGCGAAGGCCACACTTTGTCACTGTGATCGCAGTAGTGGCCGGTGGCCTTAATATCACAGTACTCATACTGTTTGTTTACTACGTTTACTTTGCTTCTTTAACCACTTCAACCCTACAGTAGTGCCCCTTTTCTGGGCCGAAAATTCTGCAAAAATAGCCGATCTACAAGCTCACAACATGTCACAATCTGACTCTACATGTAGATCGGCTATATTCGCTGAAGAGATTTGGTGTAGAGGGGAAAAATTCCCCTCTACAAAAACATTGAACCATATAGGGTTTAAATGGTTAACGGTGCTAGAACCTTTGTCCGTCATGCTGTGCCTCTTAAGCCTGAGTTATACTTAGCTACGAGTGCGCGTCGTGCAAAATAGATTGTCATGAGCTTTTAGATCGGCTATTTTCGGTGTGCAACGCGACATGCGACCAAGTATAAATCAGGCGTAAATGCTGCGTTCACACTGGCAGATACAAAAGATACAAAGATACAAGGCTATACGCAGCATATTTGTAGCTTTGTATCTTTGTAGCTGAAGTTGAAAACAGCTCAACTTTTTTGTTGCTTTGTAGCTGTTGTAGCTTTTGTAGCAGCTACAAACTTGGGATGTATCTTTGTATCACAATGTCGCTGGCCGCTGGCTTCCATTGAAAATGAATGGTAGCCTGTGTCTTTGTATCTGCCAGTAGGCCTACTGTGAACGCAGCATTACTGTCTAGAATGCCCTATGCCTATGCTCCTCCTGACCGCTGCACTGCTGTGTTATTAACAGATGAACTGTCACGAGCTAAAGAAGACAACGCAAACATAAACGAGACGCTGGAACAGACGTTAATGGAGATGTGTAATATTTGACACGGGCGTTTTCACATCATTCCACGCTGCCTCGCCTGCAGGCTGAGACAATACCGCTACGCTTCTCTTCAAGGCCAACCACAGCGGATGGGGGAGGGGCTTGTGTTTGCAGTCTCTCCACACACCTCTTCAGCTCTGAGTAAACACATTCTTGTGTAAAGTAGCACAATTTGATGCTGTTTTCTTAAAGGAGCACTTCACCCATTTTCAACCTTATTAGTCTAGATGGAAAGTGGGGTCCACTAGGGTGGATCTTTTTCCACCACCTGCTTTTTCTTCATCCTTGAAGTGTGTATTTCAAGATTCTGCCAGGTAACAGGCTGAAATGATGTCCCAAGGAGTTAATTTGTTACCTTTTATTACACATATCCTGAACCCAAACCTGAAAATGGAAGAAATAGAAAAGCATAACTTTTGAAGTCTAGCCTAGCCTGCTCTTAAACTTAGGGTGTCTGCCTCCTCGACCAAACCTTGAAGATGGTTCCACAGGAGAGGCGCCTAATAGTTGAAAGTTCTCTCTTGGAGATTCTAGGACCCACAAAGTAAGCCTTCTAGCCTCCTGGGAATGCAGGGACATATACACAAAAGACAAATAGAGATGTAATCTGACGATTCTTGGCTCAGTTTAAAAACAAAATTGCCCTGTCCTGTAGCATCTTGTAACATCTTGTTTAGAGTCATGTGCTTGAATCTTAATTATAACCACTTTAATTAATTCCTTCGAACCAAATTGTGTGGGATTATTTTATGTATTTGTCTCTCGTTGTGTCCTTCAAAAGTTGTGGTCTTTTCTATTTCTTCCATTTTCAGGTTTGGGTTCAGGATATGTGTAATAAAAGGTTAAAAATTAACCCCATGGGCCATCATTTCAGCCTGTTACCTGGCAGAATACACATTTGAAGGATGAAGAAAAACCAAGTGGCGGAAAGAAATCCACCCTATGCGCGTGGACCCCACTTTCCATCTAGACACTATCTTCATATACTTGGTCCTCACTAATTAAGTACATTTCTGTAGAGCACCTTTCACAGACATTCATGACAAAATGTTTCACAAGTTTAAGAGCAGAAGAACATATCAATGTTCATTATAAGATGCCACTATTTCTGTCAACTCACTCTGTCTCAGAGGAGGGATGTGGACAGTTCAGAAACCTGCCTACCAGTGACATCATCGGTAGGCAGGTTTGGTCAATTCAAACCTTTTTTTTTACCCTTTATTCTCCCCAATTTAGTCTCTATGCCAATTAATTCCTCTCCACACAGATTTATGTGTGTTGTCACTGCTGTTGTATCCTACTGGGTCACAAAAGTGAGGAGCCCCCACTGGGAACACTCCCCTCTGACAGTTGCCGCCCCAGCCTGTAGGAGTATGTGTTGTGACAAATATCACCATCCCTGCCCGGATTCCCTCCCCCGAACACAGGCCAATTGTGTTAGTATATAGACCCTCGAAAAGCCGGATGCAGCACAGTGGATTCGAACCCACAAAACTCCACGGTGGTGGGCAGGTACTTTACCACTGCGCCACCTGAGTGCTTGCAAACTTTATTTTTTAATGTTTTATTAATGCAAGAACAACGGCTTCTATTTCAACATGCTAACTTTCCAGGAAGAGAAAGGCGGTAGTTTCTATTATCTTGGAATTCCCATCGATGATGTTATTGGTAGGCAGGTTTCTGAACTGTCCATAGCCCACCAATGAGACGCGTGTGTGAGACTGTGAGTGTGTAGACTGTGCCATCTCATAATGAGCATTAGTGAGGACCAATTATATGAAGATAAGATTTGAAATGGGTGATGTGCTCCTTTAATTCACTGTAATAATGGAGAATTTAATCTCACTGTGTGGTCCCTGTCAGGGACCGAGTTGGTCGAGAGACACAGGGAAACTGGGTTGTTGGTTTAAAATGATATTCCTTTTTGTGTTTCATTTCAAAATAATGATTTAACAGATAACAAACAATAAAGGTGCTCAAAATAAACAAATCAAACTAAATAACTAAACAGGAAAAACAGGACTGAACAACACAACTGAAAACTGAACTAACCAGAATGACACAGGAGGTGGACATATATAGGGACGGGTCAGACCACTGTTAACACAAAAGGGGGAAAAGACAAAGACTACCATAGAAAAACACACTCAAAACCCCTGCCCCACCCCACTATGTTACGATGAGTGTGAACAAAAGGATAATATGCATATTCCCCGGAGGGGTGTGGGACATTTGGTTGAAATTGATTTGGAAGGGTTTGCTGTTAGCATTAGCAGACATATGCATATTCCCTGCAAGCTATAGCTCAGTGGTTCTCAAAGTGGGGTCCAGGGACCCTCAGGGTTCCTTGAGAGGTTCCGAATGGACCCTCAGAGTTATCGGGGTCCTTGAAATGTAAAAGTTTGAGAACCACTGCTATAGATTCACATTCAACGTGACATACTGTACGTTGCCAGGATTTGCACTTTGTTTGAGGTAATAAATGCTGCACGTAGCTGTTTAGAAACAAACATATCTTGAACCAATTAAGGATTATTATTATTATTAATGAATGAGGGCCTTTTTGTCGTTTTGTATTTTTAAACTTGCTTCTGTGATGATGTCACTTCTAAATGTTGTCAGATCTTCAGCGGCACTTGGAACGTTTCTGATCACGGCTGAGGTGTAGTTAATTTGCATGAATGGACTGCATCACTGTTTCTCAACGTAGGGTACGGGGCCCAACTGGCGGTAACTCTGAGAGTGTCCAAATGGAACCAAACGGACCCTTTTGGGTCCGTTTGGTTCCATTTGGACACTCTCAGAGTTAAACGAACGCTTTTTTTACAGTGTAGATTGGGATCAAAGAGCAAAACTGAAATGTATCAAATGAGGGTCAGTGGCCCTAATGCACAGCAAACCTTGAAATCAAAAAAAGGTTGAGGATTACTGAAATAAACCATTGGAAACCCAATCTACTGTACACTGTAAAATCCTCAGTACTCATTTTACATTTTACAAATCTTATTGAAATGCTGATGTTCAGATTAATGGGGTTCTATTATGCTCCCCTTGCATTATAAATGTGTTGTAGCCAGGTGATAAAACGTCAATCTACCTTTTAGGAAAGTCTGTTTTCTCTACGCTTCTTTTTAATGCTTTGTTTCATGCCATGTCCACTTGCCATGTCCACATATTGTCCACTTGCCATGTGACAGAGATATGGGTGGAGTCTGTACACATGCAACTTTTTGTTTTCAAGAACATTTGATTGTCTAAGGATTTGTTTTCTTTTCCAATGGCAATGGCTGTGTATTTACTTTAATATGAATATATGACTATATACTATAGAATAAATGTCTAAATCACATCATCCATGTTTATTAAATGAGTGACTTTGTTACTGTAACAGAGAATGTTCTTGTGTGGCAATTAGTTTGCCATTTTGCCTTTTCTTCAAAACACTACTCCTACAGATTGTGTCCAAAACTCACAAATCGGCGCACATTATCATATCATATATGTGATCAAGATGTATGATCAGCTGACACTTGGAAATTTCAAAAGCTCACCCATCTGAGCATTGCAATATCCTCATGGCCCACAGGTTGGGAATCAATCACTGGTCTAGACTCAAGTTACATAAATGTCCAAGTAATTAATATAGCCGAGCATAACAATACATGTACGGAATGGATACATGCATGGTTGGGTTTTGGGAACAAGCATGTTTGTTTGTCATTTCTATTGTTTAGTATCAAAATTGCTTTTGGTCTTTCTGTAAACATTGCCTGTTGAATCACTCCATTAAACCAGTAGTCTAGATGGAAAGTGGGGTCCACGCGCATAGGGTGGATATTTTCCCGCCACCTGGTTTTTCTTAATCCTTGAAGTGTGTATCTTAAGATTCTGCCAGCTAACAGGCTGAAATAATGTCCCATGGAGTTATTTTTTAACCCCTTATTATACATATCCTGAACCCAAACCCGAAAATGGAAAACAATTGAAAAGAGCATAACTTTTGAAGGAAACAACCTACAGAGGAAAAAAAAATATCCTGTACAATTTGGACCCAAGAAATTAATTAAATTGGTTATTATTAAGATTCAAGCACATCTTGACTCTATTACAGGACAAAAACAACAAGATTATGTGTGACATGTGTAACCATGTTACACAGATCTATACCCAAACGTGTGTGTGTGTGTGTGTGTGTGTGTGTGTGTGTGAGAGTGAGAGTGAGAGTGAGAGTGAGAGAGAGAGAGAGAGAGAGAGAGAGAGAGAGAGAGAGAGAGAGAGAGAGAGAGAGAGACTATGTTACGATGAGTGTGAACAAAAGGATAATATGCATATTCCCCGGAGGGGTGTGGGACATTTGGTTAAAATTGATTTGGAAGGGTTTGCTGTTAGCATTAGCAGAAATATGCATATTCCCTGCAAGCTACTGTATAGCTCAGATAAGACATTCCACAAATGTTTGTTTTAACAGCAGTGTTTTTAAGTGGTTCTAAAAAATGTCCACTGAGGCTGCAGCTCTCAAGACCTGCGGTAGGGCATTCCATACCTCTTTGTTGTTTTTTTTTTACCTTTTTTCATCCTGCGGGGGAGCAGTTAGGGGTTTTGTGGAATGTCTTAGATTTTTTGGGTTGTTGTTTTAATCATTTGAATGCTTCGTGCTGTGTCTTTATTTCTGTTGTATGTAAAGCACTTTGTGAGTTCTCTCTGTGAGAAGTGCCATACAAATACAATGTACATACTTACTTACTTCACCACACTACACATTCATATGAGTTGTTGAACAAGCATAGCACTTGCCCTAGCCTTAACAACCTTGCAGGCTTATGCAAAGGCTAAAATGTAAATTAGATAGCATGTTATGTAGACAGATGACAGGTTCATTTGTAGAGCTGGCATCCTGTATAGGGTGTTCAGTTTCGATGTACAGATTATAGTTTTTTTGATATTATACTGTTTAGACTGATTATAGGTTCTTGGTTTACCTATGATCCTAGATTACAATTTCTATGCATTTGATGTATTACCTTGTGCTTACCTTGATTACTGTAAATAGAATAGAATAGACTTTATTTGCCATTTGCACAAGTGCATAGAAAATGTTGGAGCTCAGCTCCCAGGGTCAGCATTTAAAAAAAAGACTCTGGCTTAAGAGCGTCTGCTAAATGCCTAAATTGTAGATTGTAAACAAGTTTCACCGGGCAGGTCATGTCATTTGTTAATGAGGTAATCAAACTATGCAGAGCCAGAGGCCAAGGGTCGTAGTTAGCCGTGGGTAGTCTAGCTGCATGCAGCATTCTTCCAACGTCAGAGTCCCACTGGGCGGGGCTTCTTTCGCTCTTCTTTATAAGAGTTGGGAACGGTGAGCGTTGTTACATTCTAATACAGCTCAAACACCCCATTTAAGAAAATTAAAAAAATAAAAAAAATATCCTGTACAATTTGGACCCAAGAAATTAATTAAATTGGTTATTATTAAGATTCAAGCACATCTTGACTCTATTACAGGACAAAAACAACAAGATTATGTGTGACATGTGTAACCATGTTACACAGATCGTACCCAAACGTGTGTGTGTGTGTGTGTGTGTGTGTGTGTGTGAGAGTGAGAGAGAGAGAGAGAGAGAGAGAGAGAGAGAGAGAGAGAGAGAGAGAGAGAGAGAGAGAGAGAGAGAGAGAGAGACTATGTTACGATGAGTGTGAACAAAAGGATAATATGCATATTCCCCGGAGGGGTGTGGGACATTTGGTTAAAATTGATTTGGAAGGGTTTGCTGTTAGCATTAGCAGACATATGCATATTCCCTGCAAGCTACTGTATAGCTCAGATAAGACATTCCACAAATGTTTGTTTTAACAGTAGTGTTTTTAAGTGGTTCTAAAAAATGTCCACTGAGGCTGCAGCTCTCAAGACCTGCGGTAGGGCATTCCATACCTCTTTGTTGTTTTTTTTAACCTTTTTTCATCCTGCGGGGGAGCAGTTAGGGGTTTTGTGGAATGTCTTAGATTTTTTGGGTTGTTGTTTTAATCATTTGAATGCTTCGTGCTGTGTCTTTATTTCTGTTGTATGTAAAGCACTTTGTGAGTTCTCTCTGTGAGAAGTGCCATACAAATACAATGTACATACTTACTTACTTCACCACACTACACATTCATATGAGTTGTTGAACAAGCATAGCACTTGCCCTAGCCTTAACAACCTTGCAGGCTTATGCAAAGGCTAAAATGTAAATTAGATAGCATGTTATGTAGACAGATGACAGGTTCATTTGTAGAGCTGGCATCCTGTATAGGGTGTTCAGTTTCGATGTACAGATTATAGTTTTTTTAATATTATACTGTTTAGACTGATTACAGGTTCTTGGTTTACCTATGATCCTAGATTACAATTTCTATGCATTTGATGTATTACCTTGTGCTTACCTTGATTACTGTAAATAGAATAGAATAGAATAGACTTTATTTGCCATTTGCACAAGTGCATAGAAAATGTTGGAGCTCAGCTCCCAGGGTCAGCATTTAAAAAAAAGACTCTGGCTTAAGAGCGTCTGCTAAATGCCTAAATTGTAGATTGTAAACAAGTTTCACCGGGCAGGTCATGTCATTTGTTAATGAGGTAATCAAACTATGCAGAGCCAGAGGCCAAGGGTCGTAGTTAGCCGTGGGTAGTCTAGCTGCATGCAGCATTCTTCCAACGTCAGAGTCCCACTGGGCGGGGCTTCTTTCGCTCTTCTTTATAAGAGTTGGGAACGGTGAGCGTTGTTACATTCTAATACAGCTCAAACACCCCATTTAAGGTCCAGTCGCAGAGTCGCAGTAGCTTGCTTCGTGAAGACTCTCAACCCACACCTGGACTCCTGTTGACGGCACCACTTTTTCCAGCACCACTTTTTCCAACAACCGCGGACTACTTTTTTTCACTGATAAAGTATAGTTTTGGACCGCGACGGAGGGGCGCAGTCGCAAGTGAACTTGAGCCACGAGAAGCACCACCGAGCTGAACCTTGCGAAGTTTGCTTGAGCCTACTCAGCCCCGGCCGGAGTTATAGGCACAGAGTTATAGGCACACAGAGTTATAGGCACAGAATCGTAAATTATCGCCCCCGCTAGGCAATGCCGAGCATTACACACGTAGTACTGTCCTCCCGGCCCCGCCCCCCGCTACAGAGAGTGAGAGCGGTTACCAGTAGAACGCTGGTCGCAGACTCGCAGTTTAGCCACCTTAGCATCCATCCACCCAACATGGAGGAGAAGCCGTCGTCTGCCTGCGGCTCGCAGCAGCAGGACAGCAAGGCTGAATACATCCTCAGTAACGTGGCCGAGGTGGTGGAGAGGATCCTGACCTTCGTGCCGACCAAGTCTCTGCTGCAGATAGCAAGGTGAGCTGATGGAGACGTGACACTGTGTGCTAGCATCATGGCTAGCATGCTAACACCTAGCTCTGGTCCATAGCGTTAGAAGGAGTTCTCCTTAACGCTATGTTACTTTCCAGCCGTTGCCCGCACACCCACGGCAGCGCAGGCTCTCGTCTGTAGTCAAAATAAATAATACACTTTCGCTACTCACCAAAACAAACACTTTTTTTAAGATGTTGAAATCCTACTTTCCTTAGTGGGAACACTCGGATTCCCCCACATCACGTCTAAAATATACTTTTTGGTCAGAAAAGAAAGTATTCCACCGGAAGAAAACATCTGGTCAATGGAATTGTTCTATTGACAAGATCTGTAGGGGGCGCAGTGGAGTAACTCAAACATTTCTTCCTTCCGGTGAAATATTTTATTTTCTGTCCAAAAAGTGTATTTTAGACGTGAGGTGGGGGGCTCCGAGTGTTCCCACTAAGGAAAGTAGGCTTTTAAGATCTTAAAACCGTCTTTGTTTTGGTGAGTAGTGAAAGTGTATTTTTTATTTTGACCACAGACGAGAGGTCGCGGCCGCTGCGCTACCGCGGGTTTGTGGGCAACGGCTCGAAAGTAACGTAGCGTTAAGGAGAACTCCTACGCTATGGACCAGAGCTAGCATCATGGTTAGCATGCTAACACCTGAAGCTAACGCCCCCATCATGTCTGGTCTGAATTGTGTCAAAAGAACTTCCCAAAAATAATGTGCTATTTAAATAATACCGTTATTTTAAAGCCGTACGACAGACGAAATGTTAAGCAGACGGTATCAGTGGTTAAGCTAAAAAATAAATTCACAATTGCTTTAGGCAAACTTAAATCCAAGAGTGTATATGTATTATTCTTAGTGGTTGTACTGCTACTGCCTTGCAACTTTATCCTGCTTAGTGATTTATTACATGCATTTCCTAGTATGCATGAACAAACACACATTATTCACGAATAATTATTAGATATTTTGTTGTACTACTGTTATTAAAGCTTTGGCTTGTTGATCGGCTATTTTCAGCAAAAGCTTTCCCCACAATAACAGAAAAAAGAAAATACACTAGTATAGAGCCCTCAGGGACTCAACCATATGGGGCTTAAGTGGTTAAACATCATGTCAAATTTAATGATGGTGACAGCGGCACGCTTAACCCTATGTGTGCTGTACAGTGTGTGCAGGTTAGGGATGGGACGATATGAAAATTGGGACGATTATTGTGGCCAAAATAATTGCGATTAATGATATTATTGGGATAATCAAAATTATCCCCTTATTCTGGGGGAAAGTTTGCCAAAAATAGCCGATCTACAAGCTCACAACGCGTTGCGAGCTTGTAGATTTGCTATTTGTGGCGAATCGATTTGTGTGGAGTGAAATAAGAGCGTACCAGATGCGCTCTATACAGGTCCGTTTTATCAAGTATAGAGCATTTAAGTGGTACTGAATTTGCAGCTCAACAAAAGCTAATTCATCCTAGTGTATGACGGACAGTTTCACGATACATTTAAATCTCCACGATACGATTTATTTTCAACGGTTTTCCTTATCAAGATAAATGATAATAACGATTATCGTCACATCCCTAGTGCAGGTTATGGAGGAACTGTGTTAACCCTACGTGTGCTGTTCAGTGTGTGCAGGTTATGGAGGAACTGTGCCCGCAGGGTCCTCAGGACCCAGCAGAAGTTGACGTGGGTGTCGGCCTGCGGTCCTTCCAACAAAGACGTGCACGCTCTCTGCAGCTGTCTGGCCGAGGAGGTGGAGGTACAACACGCACTGACGCTCCGCTGATTTCTTCTATCATTTTGTCGCTGCCTATCTCCATATTCTAACTTTTTGTGTTTTTTTTCCCGGCCCTACTTGTCATACTACAGCGTCACACAAAAGCATCAAAAGTGTTTTTGAGTGATATCTTTGAATCTAAATCCTGAAAAGTAAAGGTTTTGGAGGTGTCCACCTGACACAGACAATTTACTAAATGTTTTTTTTTTGTGTCACAATCCTTCACGATGAATGAAGAATCCCCCAAAAACAAGAGAATACTTGTCTTGATGAATTAAGAAAATAGAGGTCAAAGTACTACTGGCAATACTCTGGAATATACTGTGAGAGGTTTCGTTATGTGTGGGAGTTCATACATTTATGTTTCTTTTATATATGTTTGCTGGGCTCTTTATCAAGTATTCTTTGTTTTGGGATTTTTCATTCACTGTGAAGGAATGTGAATTCAAGACTTCACGGGTGTAATTGATTAAAAACGTTGCATTTAAGTCGCTGTAAGTGATATGTTTTGATTGAATCAACAAAAAGAAAAGTCTGCTAATTTATTTTTCATAATCACTTTCAATATCGCTTGTTTATCCTCTATCCTGTATGAGTTCTCTCTCCTGATGGGATGAAATTGGTATTCCGACCTGAAAGCGTACTTTCTGCTTACTAAAGAACTCAAACACTCCCTAGCAATGATTGCTAATTTGCTATTGAAATATAGAGCTATTTAACACTTAAACAACAAAATGCTGCAACATACTAGTGTCGTGTCCAGGGGGTGTACTTGTCTGGTGCTACGGAAACTGGACATAGGCTCCTGACCTATGGGCCAAATGGACCCCTAGGGGTCCTCTCAGAGTTGCAAATGGATATACTAACATTAAGCGTTAAACTACCTAGTCAATATTATGAAACACCTGCCAATGACTGTTGTTTGCATTTTACATAACAGCCTATTAAATAGTTTTGAGGCTTTTCTTATTCTGTACAGAAAGTGTTCCTGTTGCCTAAAACCGTTCTGGCCCTGGTAGACAGTGAGGCCTTCAATGGACAAGCGAGTGTCTACAGCCAGAACAAAGGTATTGCAGCACTTCTACTGCCCAGAGACTGAGATGGATATTTTACCTTGCAGATCAAATGTGGTTGCATCTGGGGCACTCATGAATAACATTTTACAACATTATACAACTACTGCAAACATTATATTTATTTTCATAAAAAAAATAATACAAATAAATACAAAATGTGTGTGTGTGTGTGTATATGTATATATGACAATGCTGTGGGGAATCAAAGTTGCTGCCACTTGATCAGTAATCCAGTTCTTTAACATTTGTTTTTACTTGCAGCGAAAAAGTGTCGTCACACTCCAGACACAATTGAGGAGCTGAGCATGCTCTTCCCCAAAGCATGTGACCTCATAGGCATCGCCGCGCCAGGAATAGTGTGTAAGTGTTCCTCTTGTCTTACTACTTTTAACATTTGTGCAAAAAGCAGAGTGCATACACGGATGGTGGCTGAGCTAAGAGTGTTCACTTTAGTTACTGTGTACACACTGTATAGCAGTGGTTCCCAACCATTTTATTTCCTTGGAACGCCCCAACAAGCAAACACACACACTGAAACACTGTCAGCTGACAGTGTTTCAGTGTGTGTGTCTGCTTGTTGAGGTGAACAAACAGCTGTAGATGGGAAATTAATCAATATTGATTGACTACATGACCTATTTATCGAGTCCGTCTGTATAATACAGACGTACAAAATACAGATGTATTTTGTCCTCCACTCCAACTGCTGTCCGTACAGACCACCCGCGGCCAGAGCTGTCCTTGTTGTTTATACTAGACCATACCCGTAGGGGGATATGAGCACCCAAAGTGTGCAGTTTGGCTTATGCGGTGAGAACAGACAGTTTATCAGGGATCGAAAGTGAGTTTGTGCAGTGTAGTGCAGTGGTTCTCAAACTTTTTCATGGCAAGGACCCCCAAATTGACAGTTGTTAGCCCGCGGACCCCCATTTGAAAAGATATGCGAGGGACCCCCATAAGAGAAGATTTTTGTACGGCTCTAGCAGTGAATGTCAACCATTTTAATTTCAAGGACCCCCAGTTTGACATGCATTAGGGCTACGGACCCCCATTTAAAGGGATATTTCACTTTCAAATAAAATAAACATTAAAAATAAATATTTTTAAAAAATGAAAAAAGTTATGGCAAAATCACGGCCCCCTCACACATTAGTAGGACACTCTAATGCGTGAGGGGGCCGTGATTTTTCCATTACTTTTTTCATTTATTTTTAATATATTTTTTAAATGTTTATTTTATTTGAAAGTGAAATATCCCTTTAATGGCATTTCTATCCCTTGGACCCCAGTTTATATGGTAAAATGTATGTTAATGTAACTGTGAGAGTGTACAAATGGAACCAAATGGACCCGTTAGAGTCCATTTGGTTCCATTTGTACACTGTCACAGTTACAGACCCATAAGGGTCCATTTGGTGCCTAATCTATCATTTAGCTGGGGACCCCCTGGAACTCCCTCAAGGACCCCTGGGGGTCCCCGGACCCCACTTTGAGAACCAATGGTGTAGTGTGTACACACACACGCACATCCCGTCGTGGAGGAACAGAACACCCACAAACACCCGCGCACATAAAGATCTAACAGGCGGAGCCGTTCCCCGTCGGCCGTCGCCAACACACACACGCGCGGACCGAAGTTGTGGTGCGATCATCTCCCCCCCCACTCGCGCAAACACAAATAATGTACATTGTGACACGTGCCTCCCCAACGTGCATGCGCACGTGCGTGTCCACGCATACACGGCCGCGGACCGAAGTTGTGGTGCGATCATCTCCCCCCCACCCACACACACACCAGACACCACGGAGGCAGCCACGAAATGTGGCTCTCTGGCGAGAGTGGGTGGGGTCTATGGTGTAGAAGCACGGTGTTGCCATGTTGTTCTATTGTAAGCGGTTTAGGGGCCATATTGGTGGTAGTGTGTTTTGGCGTTGGTTGTGAAAGTGCAGGTGGGTGTGGGGACGCGTTGTGAGCTTGTCGATCGGCTGTTTTCCAAGAGGCAAGGTATATGTGTGAAAGCGCTGCGTTTGGCCTTCTTTTCATAGACCTTGTTGCTTGTAGGGTTCGTTTCGTTTGGCCTTGTTTTCATAGACCTTGCTGCTTGTTTCGCGCGCGAAACCTGGCAACGACACATGCGCAGTTTGGGGCACAGACGACCCAAGACACCAAGACACCAAGACAGACCGACAGAGCTTACTCAAATTATATGTAGGATATGTTGTTTAGTTGTCTGTATCGATCTAAAGGGGCTGTATACATCATTCAGCCACTAGATGTCACACTCCACTCCACAACACCTTTGTTGCACAAGGTTCCCTGTTTCCCTGAATAAAATCTATAAGGCAGCGCTCATGCTGTTTGCACCGTTGCAACATGGCAGTTACAACATGGCAACGACCTCTAAAGGAGGATAATCAATGACTTAATCCGTGCCCAAAATAACCCAAACCTTTTATCCCCACTATAACATACGTTGAAGTTAATATTTTGAAGTTCAAATATTTCAAAAAGTATAGAAGATATAGTATGTGTACTAATAAAAAGGTTTGTGAGATTAGCTCCGGACAGCTTATATAAATGGTAAATGGTGCATTTATATAGTGCTTTTATCTAAAGCGCTTTACATAGATTGTGCATTACATTCACCCATTCACACACACACATTCATACACCGATGGCGGAGGAAACCATGCAAGTCACCAACCTGCTCATCGGGAGCAATTAGGGGTTCAGCGTCTTGCTCAAGGACACTTCGACTCTTAACTCTGGGGGAGCCCAGGATCGAACTGGGAACCTTGTGGTTTCCATCCGGCCGCTCTACCCCTGAGCCACTGCCGTCCCCAATCATAGACATATAGACATGTCTCATAGACGGCTCCCTCTTTCGCAGCCAGGCCGTAACATCGCTAACAATATGACGTTTACATTCACAGTGTGCTCGTATTGGGTGGGGATGTGCATGGCGAGTCCGAAGCGTGCAGCAGATGTCCTGACTCAGGGCTCAAACTGGTGACGTCGCATGTAATGAAACGTCGCATGCATGTGTCATGCATTCCATCCTGCTTCCTCGTCAGGGGTCTCTGTGGGGAAGCGGCATGTCTCGGGTCGTTACGTTGATGAATAGTCCCATCCGCTACAGTCGTGGCACTCTCCATTTGTCCGCGTAATCACAGTCCCACGGAGAAGTGACATTTCATCAGCTGTGTTCACTTGATGGCGTATCACGCTCGCCATCATCTGTCACCTTTAATGGCACGCTTGGATGTTTGTGATAATACTGCTGCTGTGGTATCGCAGCCACGCGGAGGGAGGGTCAACGCCGGGTCGCCTACTCAAATGCAACGGATGGTGGTGGTTCTCGCGTCAGGGTTTGAATGAGTTTCAATATATGGCTTATGTGTAGCTATAAATTACAGTACGACAAATGTTTATACACTCCCTTACCATTTACATTATGGTAAAATGCTAAATGTAAAGTGTTACGTTTAGTTTGGACCGTGCACAAAACACATGGATCTCAAACAAAGAAGAGATGCTTTCTACCAGATGATTAAAACAAATCGAATAATGTGGATCTCGGGCTCCAAATGGGAACAGCCAATTAGTCCATGAGCCAGAGCCCCAAAATTGAGCAAAAATTATCGAAAGAGTGGGCAAAACCAAACCTATATTAAATTGTTCATAGGGTCAATACGAGTAAATAAATATATGATAACCTCTCCACAGGAGCAGCTTTTTCATGGTTATCACACATTTTGTTATTTTCCCCATACGTACATGACAGGTGAAAAAATGACAAAATTTAAAAAAGAGTTATCATAATGAAACTTCCTGAGTTGATTACTTACATGAAGACAATGATTTATCGTATTACAAGTTTTCTGAAATTGTATATTTAAATATGCAAATTAGGCATTTAGTCCATGAGCCAGAGCCCCAAAATTGAGCAGATATTGAATATTCCCTCGTTAAAAACCTTTGAATCCAACATCTTAACAAAATGAAATAAGTATGTTGACTCTGGCTTTGTCCAATGTTGATTCTGGAAAGTTATGCAAATTTGGGCATATTTTCCTATTTAAATATACAATTTCAGAAAACTTGTAATACGATAAATCATTGTCTTCATGTAAGTAATCAACTCAGGAAGTTTCATTATGATAACTCTTTTTTAAATTTTGTCATTTTTTCACCTGTCATGTACATATGGGGAAAATAACAAAATGTGTGATAACCATGAAAAAGCTGCTCCTGTGGAAAGGTTATCATATATTTATTTACTCGTATTGACCCTATGAACAATTTAATATAGGTTTGGTTTTGCCCACTCTTTCGATAATTTTTGCTCAATTTTGGGGCTCTGGCTCATGGACTAAATGTGGATCTTGTCTGTATGACTGTTTTCAGCCTGATCAGAGCTGGATTATAAAATTAAACCTAAATATTAAAAAAAGTATAAAACATGCAGGAAAAAATATTAGTGGAGGTACTTCTGTGGCACATGTTGTGTGCACACATGTGGTGCTGATTGGTCCAGCGGTTTGCCTCTAAGGAGCTAAGCCGTAAAAAATAGTTTATTTTGGCTAAGAAAACTTTTGGAACCATGTGCTGTGTACACTAATACACATTTGAAATTAAACATTGGGCTAACACAGCTGCGTTTCATTTTTATTAGCCAGGCCTGGTTCCAGCAATCATACTCTGACTGTTCTTTATTGCTAGGCCAACAACTCCCTTTTACAATAAGAAACTCAATGAGTTGTCATTTCAAGGTCGGATGAATCT
Source organism: Gymnoscopelus braueri (assembly GCF_963280865.1). NCBI lineage: Eukaryota > Metazoa > Chordata > Actinopteri > Myctophiformes > Myctophidae > Gymnoscopelus > Gymnoscopelus braueri. Next base: position 22,797,599 of record NC_137603.1, read on the forward strand.
GAATATGTCCTTATGGATCACAACGTTGTGAACCTCATTCATTCATAAAGCGTTTGACTTATATGTCACAGTGCACAGAATCCAGTGTCACTCCTTGCTGTGGTGACAGTAAATGTCTAGTGAAAGAGTGAGAATTCCTTCTTCAGCTGAGTGAAGACGTGGAAACGATTCAGAAACTCACTTTTCAGACCCGATATTTCTTTCCCATGAGGGACACGGCACAACACGGACAGACTGCAAAGACGAGAAAGGAGTCTCTAGGACCGTTGCATCTCCCACATTTACGTAGATCTGAAAGGCACGATCACTGCGCGATTACGCAACTTTTCCGCACGCAATTGAAAGAACCATTCGACTCGAGCACCGCTCACTAGACCAGTCAAGACCATTGATGTTTAAGTGTCTTTGCTTTAACTAGACCATACCCGGTGAAGGGCGCAGACGAAAGTAGTTGCAAACTTGGGGTTATTGCACGTCCTGTAGCGCGGTCCCCCCGCGGGTCCCCCCGCGGCACCCCCCGCGGTCACCCCTCCCCACGGGCAAGCCCCACCCCCCACGGGCAACCCCCCACACACACCCCCGTCGCGGAACCCCCCGGGTCCCGTCGCAAACACACACACACACGCAACGTTTAGCGCGAGTCGTCTCGTGCGCGCACACGCACACACAGAGCCAGCGTGTGCGCGCCTGCGCACACACACACACGGGCAACAGTGTGTCGCGGCTGGATTGGATGCGACGCATGCGCAGTTTGATCGGGCACAGACGAAGACACGACCCAAGACAGACACGACCCAAGACAGACAGACAGAGGTTACTCAAATTATAGGAGGATACAATTAACGGAGGGAGAATGGCTGCCAGACTCAAACGGATAGCTGGAAGTGAATATTTAAATTCAAAATATTTATACTTTTTCTTTTTTCGCTTATGCTTGATTTATGTCATTGCGCGTGATGTTGCACTTAGTGTGGGGCACCAAAAATAGCCGATCTACAACCTCACAATACATTGCCGTGTGATGTGTAGTGAGCTCGTAGATCCACTGTTTTCGGTGCAACTAACTATGAATTCGGCTTAGATCAGCCAGCAGTTTGACACCGTTGGTCTAGAACCAGGATAGGACCTAGCCTGGTATCCAGCCTGCTTCGCTACGTTCGGCGGACTTTTTTTTCTCTCTTCGCTTCTCAGTCTGGAAAGCCTCCTATCTCCAAGGGAGGCGGGACATGCCAAAAGGTTCGAGTCGAACCTGGGGCTTCTGATTGGTCTGTGGTGCGGGGCGGGACCAAAAAAACAGTGTGATCGTTGTGATTCGTCATTCGTTTGAACAACATCCAATCAGCAACGACGTTGCCCAACGTAACATATGTAGTTCCAGTGTAGTTCTGCAAAACCTCCCAATGGGAGGCTTTCCAGACTGAGAAGCGAAGAGAGAAAATAAAGTCCGCCGAACGTAGCGAAGCAGGCTGGATACCAGGCTAGATAGGACCATCAATGACTACAATGTTTAAATCCACCTTGTGTTTGTTCCCCAGTGACTCCCAGTGGTTCCCACTCGGGTCCTCCTCAAGAGTACCAGGAAGGAGAGGCAGGGTTCGCCATCATGTTCCCCAGCGTGGAGGGAGTTCACATCAAGCCCTTCCATTTCTGCAAGAAGACCATGTCTCAAACAGCCCTGGAGGAGGCAGGTCAGACGTCAAGTTCAAGGCAGCTCACTGTACCCGGGGGCAGAGTTTGCCTTGTCGTAGGGCTGGGGCAATTAACTGAACATGTATCGAAACAGACATTTAGAACCGTGCACTGACATAATGTTGCTCATGTCAAATAATGGAGTTAACGTACCTATGCATGAAACAATGTCTGCGGTGTGGAATTAATTCAGTCTGAATCTGACAACAAATTCGTCATTGTGACTGTGCAGCTTCAGTCATGCGAGAAGGAGGCAAGACACAATCGATTAATAGCAAACTTAATAAACCACATCCTGAATATAACTCTCCTTCGTGTGGAGGGCGCTATGTTTCAAAGAGACTGGTTGCAAAAAGCATATTGCGATCATATCTGAGACACTGCACTATATTACACACATAAATCCAGCTGTGGTTGTAAAATATTTGGAAAACTTCTTGAAAAGTCATAAAAATCCATGTCAAAATATACATATATAAACCCAGATTTATTCATTGTGGAAACCTGCGATATGAGATAATATACAGTTAAATCTGCAGCCGTATGTTGAAGCAATTCCTTGGCCCATGAATTTCCAAAATTGTGTGTGCCTCCCTCCCTCATTGCTTTCTCTCCTCTCTCTAGGATTAGTAGATAACCCAGAGCTTCGAGTGGTGCTGCTGTTTGTCTATGAGGCGTATAAGTCTGGAGCAGCTCGCTTCCTCAGCCAGGTGCTGGAACCGCTGGCCAAGAGCAAAGCTCTGGTAGCTGGAGGACTGGTGGAGAGCGCCTTCTCTCCTCCACGCCAGTGGTGAGTTAAAGCATTGGTTTTATGCCAAGGCCCCCCAAATTAATATGTATTATTTGGCTGTAGACCCCGGTACCCCCATACAAGATTTTGTTGTTAAAGTGTTTCCAAAATATTCAAAGTTCAAACATTTTTCAAGATTTTGTTTTAGAATATAGCAGTCAATTAATCAATTTCATTTAAAGCCCGGCATGGACAGGCTCCCAGTTACATTTCGGATATCGTCGCTGTCGGGTGGAAACCTCATATGTCCAGAACAGTTACTTATCAGGATTCAAATTCGGAAATAGCAAAAGTAGCAGATCTACAAGCTCAAAACGCGTCGCTTCGCTCCGCATTTCACGCCGCATTTCGAGCTTATAGATTTGCTACTTTTGATGCTTTTGTGTGACGCTGCAGTATGATCAAGTATAGGGCATTCATTTATGAAAAATCACAAAAAGTTACAATATGAAGAAAAGAGGTTTCTGCCCGACAGCAACGAAATGCTGGTCGCTTACAAGCCTGTGCGCAGCCTTAGATCCTCAGGCAGAGTCTCCTGGTTACCTCTAAAACTCGCTTCATTATTACCGGGGCCGATCAGGCTTGTGTGGGCCGGGCAGCTATAGGCTTTGGAACACCCTGCCTGAACACCCTGCCTGAGGAGCTATGCCTAACAAAATCAGTGTATGCTTTCACTTCTGAGAACATACCATTACATCTATATCAAGTGTTTAAAAAAAAAAAGGGATATTTCACGTAGGTGATAAAAATGACCCCAAACATGTTTTAAAGTGAATTATCCCTTTAAGTTTATTTGCCCGTGATAGCTCAAATGTTCTAACTTATATATGAGACTATTATTATTATTGTATTCTGTTCTTACTTTATTGTTTGCGGCTTTCTGTAAAGCACTTTGTAACTTTGTTTGTAAAAGCGCTGTACAAATACATTCATTTTCATTCAATATTATATTGAGGAAGTATGCAGTGAAACTAAAGAAGCTGTAACCCGACGCCACCGTGCGTCTGGTCAACCAGGAAGTCACTGGCCTTTTTTGTGTGTGGCTGCGGTATGCTTAGTGTGCATACTGTACTGTTCAAATTTGTTGCTGTCGGGTGGAAACCTTGCATGTCCAAAACTTACTTTACAGGGAATAGAAAAAAGAACCTGCGTTCCAATGGCTCCAACGTAGTTATGTCATTGTTTCAATATCTATAAAACCTACAGTCAGACTTAACCACTTTCACTTAAATATTTTTTCATAAAATATCAAAAAAAGATCTACACGGTCACATCGCGACAATGTTGTGAGCTTGTAGATCTGCTTTTCGAGCTACTTTTGCATGGCACTCTTGCATGAAGAAATAGGGCATTCATTTAAGAAAAAAACATAAAAAGTTGAAATATATAATAGGTTTCTGTCCGTCAGTGACGATATCGAACACTAAATGAAGGCAAGGATATAGCAAAGTACTGTAAAGCTCCTTTTCTTTTTTTATTGTGCATTTTTTGAACAGAGTACATATGAAAGAAAGTACTAATGAACCCAAGGGTCCATGTTGGTGTGCACCTTGCTGTCCCATGGAGAATTAACCCTACTGGTTCAGTTGACTCCAACACCATTTGGCCACAGTTTCCACTTGCACACAAGATAATCTCAACATTTTAACGGACAGATGTGCTGTGTGTGTGGTGGATGAACCCTAACCATTTGACCCCCATGTGACCCCTTGACGTTTTCTCATCATAATCTAATGGAGGATGAATCCTAGTGATTTTGTTAACACATTGGCCTTTCTTCTAGTCTAAGGCCTCCGTCACTAAATAAGCAACATTCACTGAGGGCTCCAAGGACTGTCGTCGGTTGTACACTGGCTACTTTCAAATAGCCAAAGTATAAAATGGGTCTCAAGTGGTTAAATATGAGGTAAAGAGCTTTCGATTTATGTAATCCAATGTGTTGAGGCCTCCGAGGTGGTAAAATGTTTGAAAGCACACTCTAATCTATTTTCCGCGGGGATGAGCCTGTGGCCATCTGGAGAGTGAAGGCCACTGGGGATACACTTTTCCAGGCTGTGTAACTTTAATCTGAGACATTTTTCTCTTCTGAAAGTAAATTGTGGGAGTACAAGGCCTTGTTCCCCAGCAGCTGACGAGAGCTACTCTGCCTCTATGTGACTCCAGAGAAACTGGACTTATCAGCATTATTCCACTGGTGTTCTCTCTTTCTCTCTCTCTCTCTCTCTCTCTCTCTCTCTCTTTCCGTCTCTGTCTGTGACTTTCTTTCTCTCTCTCTACCTGTCTCTCTCTCTTTCTCTCTCGCTCTTTTGGTCTCTCTGTCTCGCCCGCCCTTTCCTTCTCTTTCTTTCCTTGTCTCTCCCCCCCTCTCTCTCTTTCACTCTTTCTTCCTGTCTCACTCCACTCCTATCCTGTCTCTCATTCTCATTCTGCTGCCCCGTCTTGTCTCTCTCTCTCGCTCTCTCCCCGGGGTGATCGGAGCCCTGAACAATGACAGAGCTGCCAGGTCAAACTCCTTCCATCTGTAAACAGCCCTGCCTGCTCGCAACACGCCACAGCGGCACTATTCTTTTTGGAACAAAACCCCCTGCACATGTTGTACTTGCACTATATATATATATATCGTTGCTGTCAGGTTGTATGTCCATAACTGTTAACTTTTCAGAAAACCCCAGAATAGATCAGGAGCGATTATCGGGCAAGATCATCTTTCATCTAGTGCACTGGTTCCCAAACAGTTCTTATTTTGTTCCAGGGGGTCCCCAGCAAGTTTATATAGCATCACAATCATTTTAACCACTTAATCCATTTATACGTTGGCTATTGAAAAATAGCAGATCTACAAGCTCACAGCACGTCACTTAGTGCCGCGCTGCGAGCTTGGATACATCTGCTTATTTTTTATTTAAGAAATTAAATATCAAAAATCTTTTTCTTCTGGGGGGGATCCCTGGCAAAAATCATTTCAGATGGGCCGTCTGTGGCCAAATACATAGAAATTTGGGGGTCCTTGACATGAAAGAGTTTGAGAACCACTGACCTATATGAATGAGTGACAAATAAATCCTTTGTTTCTCCCTCTCTCTCTCTCTTTCTCTCTCTCCATGCAGCTGCAGTCAGGGTGCGTACGGCGTGGTGGGCGTCACCCTGAGCGGGCCCAAGGTGCAGGGGGCCTCGGTGCTGCTGGAGCAGGACGTCAGCAGCCCCGAGGCGGCCGAGGCCACCATCCGCCGGCTGAAGGCGGCCAAGCTGCCCGACAGGAACACCCTGGGCTTCATGTTCGCCTGCGTGGGCCGAGGACACAACTACTACAACCAGAGCAACGTGGAGGCCGAGGCCTTCCGTAAGGTAGGCCCGTCACAGTTATTACCTAATCGCAATTATTTGAGATATTTTCATTTTGAAAAAAACAGCAGATCTACAAGCTCAAAACACGTGGCTGTTTCCACTATTCATATTTTTAAATAATCTTTTAAGTATAAAGTTATTTAACTGTTCCACTGCCAGAGTAAATAAATAAAGGCCAGACGGCCAGCGATCTTTCTTACCTTTTCAAGTAGTCACAGAATATTTATCTCCATTATGATCGATCCCCTGATGGTTGCTAATCACGGAGGGTTTAACTGTGCTTCCGCTAAAAATAATAATAATTGCATCGCAACCTCTCCTTCGCTCGTTGCTTGTTATACGGAAAATAGCATGTCGTTGAAAATAGTATGTCTCGTCAAAAATACATAGTAAAACACAGGAGACGAGATACAGGTGATTTCCCAAATATTTTAACCAGGAAGTGAATGGAGCAGTAAATCTTCGGATCACATTATCACCTGGTTCTGTGTGGGAAAAAAAAAAACGTCATAAGGCGTTTGGACGATGTCTCCTCATAAGTCGTCCTTGGCAGTGAATGAGTTATGTTATTTGTCATATCTGCCCTGTGCAACTTTATTTTACGAAGCCTAAAAGCTAAACAGAAATGTGAAACGGAAACTTAAGTAAAGTAAAAGTAACCTCAGAATTGTACTTGAAAGTACAGTACAAGAAGTAAATGTACTTGGTTGCTTTCCCACCAAGGTCTTCCCCAACACGCCGCTCTTCGGCCTGTTCGGCAACGGCGAGATCGGCTGCGACCGCATCGTCAAGGACGACTACACGCTGTGCGACGCCGACACAGACAGCCTGCAGCACGAGTACACCACGGTGATGACGCTGATACACCTGGGCTGACCAATGGGCAACAAGAACCCCTGCACCTGTTAGGAACAACAAAACATTCTGGTGCTCAACCACCTAAATAATAACCGTGGTTCTTCAACAGTGGTTTCCAGGGGGTCCCGCAGCTAAAGGATTGATCGTTAGGAACCAAATGGACCCTTACAGGCCTGTAACTCAGAGAGCGTACAACTGGAACGAAATGGACCTGTAAGGGTCCAATTGGTTCTATTTGTACACTCTCTTGAGTTATATGGGGGGGAGGGGGGTCTGTGGCCTAATGCGTAACAAACTGGGGGTCCTCTGGGGGTCCACGGTGATGACACTGGTGCACCTGGGCTGGCCAATGAGCATGCACAACCTTCCACTGACTGAACGAACTCAGAACGGTGCACCTTCAGGAAACTCCCAACATTCCGCTTGCTTGCGTGCCATAGAGCACAGAGGTCTGACATCACTGACCACTAGAGGGCGCTATCCCCCAGGGTTGCGGCGTTATTTATTGTGTTGAAATCCCCATAGGGGAATCTTAGCTCACGTCATATATGTGACGTAATAAACGCATCTTCCGGTGTTTCTGTCAGGGGGGTGACTGCATCGTTTATGATATTCATTCATATTTGATACAGCCTGTTAATGGAGAAAATGTAATTGATTCTGCCTTGAAAGTCTTAAAAACTACACTTCCGGGTCTGAAATCACTGTCCCTACAGCAGCCGCGTTCATGGGAAATGTAGTCTTTGGGTCGTTTGACTTGTTTATAGCATTTATTGTGTTGCTCTTTGGGTAAATTTATACATTTCCACCTCGAATCAGTCGATGCTTCATATCCATATGAGTAAAATCGCCGGGTGGTTTGTACATTTTTGGAACACAGTTCTTATATGAAGCGATCTAAGATTCCCCTAATGGGGATTGCAACACAAAAAATAACGCTGCGACCCAAGGGGATAGCGTCCACCAGCAGCAGTGATGTCAGGACTTCGGTGCTCTATTAAGGCCAATTCCGCACCAATGATTAGCGATGCAACCAAACCGTTGCAAAATACACTGTTTAGAAGAATCGCAGCGGTCTGAATTGCCCCGTTGCGGCGGGTCGGTACAGTTTTGGTATTCTGCTGCACGCGGTTGCGAAGTTGCAGCTGGTAGTGTCACAGATCATTGGTGTGGACTGGTTCTCAACGTGGGCTTCCAGGGACCCCCCCCCCCAAGGGGTTCCCAGGGGTCCCCAGCTAAATGATTGATAGTTAAGGACCAAATGGACCCTTACAGGCCTGTAACTCAAGAATGTACAAATGTGGTTCCATTTGTACATATGGGGGGGGTCTGTGGAAAATTCTGGTTGTTTGTGTGCTATATAATCCACTGGTTCCCAACCTGAGGTCTGGGGCCCCCCCTTGGGCAGGACGCCAAATATCATGTGGGCCTTGTCTGTGTGGAGGTTGTCCATTTTAAAAAATACATGTTGCACAAAATCAAAACTTTGCTTTCATCCATTTTCAACCTGGCATCCCATTTTTGGCATGACATTATATTGTCGAAAAAAAAAAAAAATATTGGGGAAAAAAAATGTTTTCAATATTTTCCAAAGAATTGACAAGCTCACACCGCAGTGCGTTGTGAGCTTGTCGATCGGCTATTACGCTGTTCTTCATATGAGAACTATATTGTGTGTGTGTGTGTGTGTGTGTGCGTGTGTGCATGCGCACATATTGGGGGGGGTCTCAGCTTTTGTCAGAAGTAAGGGGGGCCTCCATTGAAAAAAGGTTGGGAAACACATGGGGGGGTGGGGGGTTGTAACCATGGTGATGTACGCACAAGACAATATGGCTGCCACCATCACAGCACTTAAACACGCCAGATCTATCCTTAGGCTATTCGAAAATAGCCGATCTACAAGCTCACAAGCTGTTATGGGCTTGTAGATCTGTTACTTTCGAGACATGGTGAAAGCTGGTGAAGAGTTTTGAAAATGTTTGCCTATAATGACAGCGTGTTGATAGATCTGCTATAATTGAAATCCTATCGAAAGCTTTCAAGATTATTGAAAGATGTTGAAGAATTGTGGCCTATAATGACATAATTGGTACGCCAGGGTGAACGTGGTTGAAGTGTAAACAGGTGCTTTTTAACAAAGAAATAAGGAAGAAGTTTTACTTTGTTGTTTTTTGCCCTCTCATGCCTCATAGGGCTGGGCGCAGCATTGATATTCTATCGATATTCGACTAGAAATCGTCTGGGATTTTGGTGTTGTATTTTCCTAGTTTTAATCACTTAAGCCTTAATTTATACTTTAAGAAATTCTCAAATAATTTGCAGAACGGCATTCTTTTGCTATATTGGAACATTTTAGAAATAAATCTAAAATAAACTGATATTACTCAATATCGATATTGAGGCATTTTGTAAAAATAAATAAAGTGATATTTGATTTAGCCTATATTGCCCAGCCCTAATGCCTCTCTTGCAGACATAACTGTGTGTACGCATGGCTTAGTCTAGATATTAACGAGTTTCACAAAAACGGAAAACATTTACAGACCATTTGTTTTTTGTTTTGCTTCCTTTCCGTGTAATATATAGCATTCTTGTAAAATATGTGTATATTTCCTCCAAATTATGTGTACATTCAGCACATATATCTTCAGCACCTCCACCTCTGGGCTGCTCGCTTTGCATTTGTCTCAGTTGTGTAGCTGTTATAATTGTTGATTCAAAAATGCCGTAATTAAAAAAAGTCAATGTTTTGATGTCTCGATGTCTTCAAGTAATATTCCCATTTTTCATAGGTTTTTATGTGTCTTTGTTTTAACATAAGAGGTTTTTATGTGTCTTTGTTTAACATGGGGGCAAAAGTTTACACTATCTTCGCTTGTATGTCCGAAACCTGTTTTCTAATGGATCTAATGTAGTTATTATTTAGTCAAAGCTCTTAACCCATTTAGATCTGAGGCTGATTCTGAAAACGCCTTCTAAATCCTGACTTAAGTTTTCTGAAAAACTTCAAATATTTATTCAAGAAAAAAGAAAAAATTATATTGTTTTATTTGAATCCTGAAAAGTAACAGTTTTGGACATATGAGGTTTCCACACGACAGACGATTTATAAAACCCACCTACTAAAAGTGGTTAAAGTGGATAATTTGTAACTTAAATGTATTTAAAAAATCACACCCAGTGTGAAGTGGGCGGTGTGGTCACTGGTCACAGTGGTCATCACAGTGATGGAAGTTCACTTAAAGAAAAGTAATATTGTGGACCAACCATTGTACACCCCTAACTTAAAAAAACCCATAAATGTGGTTTTTTTAAGTGCATAGTCCTATTTATAGGGCTATGCACATGTGTCATGTGTTCACTAGCCAATCACAGTGTACAATGGTGGCCAATCACGGTGCAGGGTTAGGGGGGTACAATGGTGGCCAATCACAGCGCAGGGTTGGGGGGTACAATAGGTGGGGGGGGGGGTACAATGGTGGCCAATCACAGTGCAGCGAATGTCGATGTCCAAACCTCACATATAGGGGCGGTTTCACCGCCCAAAAAATGGCTAAAACGGCTCATAACACGTCACATTGAAACCTTGTAGATAGGCTATTTTAGCTACTTTTGCGCAACTCTTCTTAGGCCAGGGCATTAATTAAAATGCCCTGGCCTAAGGGCCAGTGCACCCACTGCTAACCAAACAGTGGGTTGGGACCCATGTTTGGGTCGCGGACCAATTGCTATGGGTCGCGAGTAAATGTACCCTTTCCTACATAATGTATTTCAAAAGATTAAAAAAAGTTTAATCAAAAACGTCACAACTTTTCATCAATTAAAAACAATTCCAATATTTTTCAAAAGTATTTCATAAATAAAAATAAAAAAACGAATAATTACCATGAATAAATGAAAACAACGTTCAATAAGTTCTGAAAATGGCACATCTACAAGCTCATATTGCGGCGCGAAGCGACGTGTTGTGAACTTGTAGATCCGCTATTTTCACTAGTTTGGGTCCCAGGCAAACTTTTGGGTCTTGAGCTAAAAAGTTTGGGAACCACTGATCTATAACATATCTATGATAAATGACACTACATTTGGGCAAGGTTTCAGCGCGATCAGAGCCTCATTAAAATATTTCAAAACATTCTGTGAAGAAAGGATGCCTACTGCCCAGTAGATAGTACTTTTATTTTATTTGGCGCTCCAGAATGCAATCCAGCGGTTTGCGAGATTATCTCCATTGACACAGGAATACGGACACACAGACTCTCACCTCTGAGGAGCCACACCGTAAAAACACTGCAGCAAATCCTTGGGGATCAGAAATTCAGTGTTGGTGTGACCGAGTTGACGACAAGTTGATTCTCAGACCTACACTCCAATGTGTTTCCAGCTTGTTTATACTTTGTCAACTTTAAACTGTTTCGCAACGTAAGATCCGTGGACCACAAGGTGTCCCAACGGGTCCATTTGGTTCCAATTCAGAGTTGAACTAAAACCGAGGATTTGTAGATTGGGGTCCCAGAGATAAAAAAATGTATATATAAAATGTATCAAATGGGGTCCGTGGCCTAATGCATGTCAAACTGAGGTTTGACATTAAAAAAAAATCACTGCTTTAAACGTTGACGAGCAGGTACAGGTTATTGAAAAACCTTCTAGTTAGTTACAGCGGTTTGTGAGTGTAGCTGTGAAAATGCAAACACATGGGTGCAAGGCCATAAAGACAAAGGTCCCCACTTTTACCGCCATTTTGTATGTAGTCTGGCATAGCCAGGCGATCGGATATATCTGCCTATCAATTGTCTGGATCCATTTAAATACATACTGTACATGACAAACTGACATGAAGATCTTTGACCTGCTTTGTCCTCAGACCCCAAATCATCCACACCTCCATCACTTCTTCCTCGCCATCTTGATCCTCCTTTCTACTTTTCTATGTTTTGCACCCTGTCCGTCCGTGCGTGCGTGTGTCCGTCTGTCTGCGAACTGCTAGTCTCTGGCACCGATCGCAGCGAAACTGCGCAGACACCCCCTGGATGCCAGAGCAGAACCTCTGCCCAATTTCTTCAGATATAGCGCCACTAAAAATGTGTTTTGCAAAGATCTGCCGTCTTTGCAAAACACATTTTTTTATATTACTATTTTGTCCAAACATCACGCAAATCGGTACTCAGTATCTCTATAGTCATTAAACCAAACGGGTCTTTCAGATTTGGCTAAGATTGGCTAAGTCATGTGATCAAGACGGATCTGTCCGTTTCATATTCCATCCTGATTGGCGAATTTCAAACATTGCTGCCCCACAATAACCTACCTGATCTGGCGGAGACCTGTAATCCGAAGGGCTTTTATTTCTAGTTCTCATTATTTCCCAAGGCGTTCACCTTATAGCCTCCTTGCACCTGTTTACTCCCCCCACCAATCCCTTCCCATCCGAGACTGTCATTGTCTCACTGATGTCAGGGATGTTTGTGCATGCAGCTTGCAAAAGCTCCACCCACTGTATTTTTTTAAGACATGCCTTTACCACACCAACTAAATGCTTCCACCTAGATTAGGAAGGACCGCCCTCCGTCCTGCACATTGGTTCGGCAATACCGGTTTTCCAAAGGAATTGTTACCATCCACCTCTAGCACACAGAATTAGAACATCACCATTCAGTAGGTGGAGATCTCTCAAAGTCTGGCTATGCGGTAGTACTGTACATTGTCTGGAACGTGTTCTCTGTTGTTGACTTATGAATTTATGCGTTAAATAAGCACTGAGGATTTTACAGTGTATATTGGGGTCCCAGTATAGTTTAGTACTATAAGAACCTTTTTAATTTCAAGAACCCCCAGTTTGATATGCATTAAGGCGACGGACCGCCATTTGATACTATTGTTGTTTTTTTCTCTGGGACCCCAATCTACACTGTCAAATCCTACGTGTTCGCTCTGAGAGTATTTGTTCTCTGTTGTTGTGTTGTGATCTGTTGCTGTTGGTAGTCATGGCTGCCAGTTCCCAACGGATGTTATGTGGGAGTTCTGACTGCTCCAGACCATACTGAATAACCGCTAGCTTGCATAACGTCTTCAGACTAGGACTCACCTCTAAGACGTACAGGTCAGACACCTCAGAGAATTTTAAGGGGTCTGTGGATCCTCCAAAGAGGATGATACGATCTCCCACCATGCAACAGCACATACTATGAATCCGTGAACAGGGTCCTTCCCCCTTGGGCTCAACCTTCTTCCAGGAGAGGGTCTCTGTATTGAACTTCCACAGATCAGTGAAGTTCCTGTGCCAGTTCGTTCCACCAAATATGTACAGCTCTCCATTGTAGGCAAAGGCTGAATGTCTGCAGCGTCCTTCTGGAAGAAGCTGTGGAGAAGGCGTGCTCAGCCAGCAGTTGGTCTCTGTGTCAAATGCTCTGAAGTCATTGTAGAACTCCCAGATCTTCTGCCCGATGTTGAGGCTGTAGCCCCCAAATACAAACATCTTTGTCCCGATGATGGTGGCAGAGTGATATTGTGAAGCCGGAGTACCTCTGGGGATAATTGCAGACCAGACCATTGTGGTGGTGTCCAACTTGCAGATGTCCTTTGGGCTGTATCTAGTCTGCCTGTTGAATCCTCCAAAGATATACATGACCTTCCCCAAGACACAGGCTGAGTGGCCGAACCTCTCCCCTGGAACAGCTCCAGAAACCTTGGGTTTGAACCATCTGTGGGTGTCGACATCAAATCCATAAAGCATGTTGCTTGATTCACTTCTACCCCAGATGTAGATGATATATTCTATGAACACAGCTGTGTGGCCCCAGAGCATGGAGGGAACCTCAAGGGGATGTTCTCTTCCAGTTGTGACTGGGGTCAACTTCATCCAGCACAAAGACAATGTGTTGAAGACATGCACATCAATCTGACCCATGTTCCCCCCCGCCATGGAGTACACCTTATGCCCCACTCCCACAGCAGCATGACGGGCTCTCTTCAGTCCTCTGTTCAGATGCACCAACCAGCACGACATGTCATAAACCAGCACCACTATGGAGCAATGTTCGATTTGTTGAGCTGTTGTCTAAATGGTCTCTCTGGATTCTTTATCTACAGCTGTGGAAAATATTACAAGGGACAGAGTAAGGTGAGTGAGAAAGTGAGCCCTTTATATTGCATATATTGTGACGTCACGCAAAGCATGACATGGAAGGCGATGATTGCATGTAGGATATCTTGTGAAGAATGTTGCGAAGTTTTCCTTTCACTTTGTGACAAACTGGCCTTGGAAACTTTATTCCACAGTCTAATAATTGTGTGGCTCTTTTTGACTACGAAGGGCAACCCAGAACCTTCTATAAGCTGAAGCTCTCCAGAAACCATGAAGTTCTGTGATGGTTTCTTTTTTTCTCCTTCATTTATAACCAGAACTGACTGTTATAATGGAAGGGGAGGTATGCCATCAAAATAAAACTCCACACACTCCACAGCCTTCGCACGGGTCAACATCCACAAGGCAGCCGGACCTGATGGGATTCCAGGCCGGGTGCAGACCAGCTGGCCAAGGAGCTGATCGTGGACCTCAGGAGGCCGCGGAGAGATCTAGCGCCCATCCTCATCGATGGTGCTGTAGTGGAAAGGGTCAGCGAGTTCAAGTTCCTGGGAGTACACATCGAGGAGGACCTCAAATGGGAGACACACACCACACACGTGAAGAAAAGGGCTCAGCAGCGACAGTATTGGCTCCTCCGCCTGAAGAAGTTCGGAGTAGGACATCGCATCCTCAGGCTGTATTAGAACAGTTCGGTTGAAGGCGTCCTAACAGGCTGTGTCACGGCCTGGTATGGGAACTGTATTGCCCGAGAAAAGATCAGCCTACAGCGAGTAGTATGATCAGCAGAGCGTATAATGGGAGGCGAGCTCCCAGCGCTCCAGGAACTGTACAAAAAGCGGTGTGTGTGGTCAAAGCCAAGCGCATCATCAAGGACACCCACCACCCACCAGGTTCTGGTGCAGTTTTGATCCGGCTGTAATGAGGCATGAGCCTTCTTCAGCAGCCTGACAATAGGCGGTACTGTCTAGCTGGTCTCTGACCTTTTTGCCCTTCCTTGAACACTCCTGTGGATTATACCAGGGACAAAATGACTTGGATTTAGCTCTTTCTTGGACCCACCTGTGGATTACACCAGGTACAAGTGACTTTCTTTTTTGCTCTCCCTCATGGAACTACTTGCGGATTATACCAGGGTCAGTCCACCGTATGTGGATTATGCGGTCGACACGTACTGACATTTTGCACCTTAATCCCATGTATAACGCACTGACCCTAACCTTTTTTTTGGTCTTTTATTGTGCTTTTCTTTTTTTCTCTAAGCACCTTAACCAACGTCCATACAGTAATATCATGCACAGTAGGCTATACATTGCTGCTATTCTCAGGCACCTTCGTCATATTTTTTTTAATCTCAGGTACTAGTGTAAATATGTAGATAACTTGTTTGGCTTTTTTGTTGTTCTCTTGATTGATCTCCCTTCCCACTTGCCCCCCCCCCTCTTCTTCCTCCCCCTCTTCTTTCTATAGAAATAACGTTGCGGTGAGAACGATGTACGAAAGCGAATTTCACCAACTTTTTTACCTTGTAAACCTGTGTTGTGACAATGATTCTGATTCTGAGCTTTTGGATCAGCTATTCTTGCTGTTTTAAAAAATATATTGAAAGTATAAGTTCTGAGATCTATCATCCCAGAAATCAGGGTTAATACCACCTCCTGAGCAGGGACCAGATTAGGATCTGGGAACCTTATGTGAAATGGAGCCGTAGTGTACGGAAATAAACCCAGAACCTCTGAAATACGTTTCACGACACACAGCCCGGTTCACTTGGTTTTTGTAGTCAAACAGAACCATTATATGTCAGTCATGCAAGTCAGTGTTTCTCAAACATTTTAATGTCAGGGACCCCCAAATTGATATGTATTTGGCCACGGACCCCCATTTTCATGAAAAGGTTTTTTTGCCAGGGACCCTCGGGAAGATTATTCAAAATCTTTTCCCAAACATTTTCAAGATCTTTCAAAAAATTTCAAAAATAGCAGATGTACAAGCTCGCAGCGTGACATGCTGTGAGCTTGTATATCTGCTATTTTTTAATAGCCAAAGTATAAATGGAAGTGCTTAAAATGATTGCGATGGCAAATGAAGGGAAACAGGAGAGTTTTAAAGAGGTGGTGCCATGGTTTTGCACTTTTTCTGTTTTTCATGTGTCTATGAGGTTGATAGAACTTCATTAAGCCCCCTGGTGTTGTTTTTATGGTGTTTTATGTCTTTTCTGACTATTTTGAGTTTCTACCTGGAGGCTGAAGCCTTGAGGGTCAAACATGCCAATAGAGAAACAGCGCTTTAGTGACATAGTAAAAACATACCCTCCCCCTCATCATCATAACACAACAGGTGTGGGTATGAGGAGGGACTAGGACAGGTGGGTGGTGCTAATGTGGTGGAGGAGGTGCTAAGGTGAGAACCAGGTATACTTAATGAACTGGAGGCGTGTCCACATAAAAACATAATTTTAACAATTTCTGTACACTTTTTGGAAAAAATCTTCCTCCTAGTAGCCTATAACCAACCATAATACCTGATGATTATGTTTTAGGGGGGGGGAGATCACTGAAAATCACGGCACCCCGTCTTTAACTAAAAGTGATTTTATTTAACAACAAATAGAATAGTGATAACAAAAATGCAAACAATAAAGCAGGCATGATACCAAACATAACTAAGTCAATACAGATGTAGCGCCCCAGAGTAGACAACAAGACCCGGACAAATCAGCTTTGCCATTCGAGGCGGCACGGTTGGTTGTGCGTCGGTTTGCCGAGTGGTAGACTGGGGTTCGAACCCAGCTCGGGGCTAAATCACCACACAAGCATAAATGAACCACAAATGAAATGAAACGTACTCTTTGTGAGACCATTCCACCGCAATGTGGCACAAGTGGGAAGATGAACACACTCAGGTATTTTATACTGTGTGGGGAGACTGGCCAGGTGTCTCTCCTTCCCCTGATTACATCCAACTCCACCCTCCAACAGAACAGCTACACAGCGCCCTGGCAAAGGCCCCAGGAGGCCATAAGCGTGTGAGTTTTATAAATATTGAACCAATGAGAAGTATTAATAAAAGCTTGTGTGACTAAATTATTATGTTGGAATTATTGGACCACAGCTTTTTCTTTTTCATTTCCAGAAAAGTAACAGTTTTGGACATACAAGGTTTCCACCCGACAACAAAGATATGTGTTTAATTGCGCGCACAGTGAGTGGAAAGCCTCTGCCTATAATAATAATAATAATAATAACATCCTCTGCAACCCACGACCAGGCGTGTTTAAATAAAGCAAGAGACGCTCTGAGATTGATTGATGTGCGCCATGTAACCATAGACTGGCTAATCCCGGTGACTGACAAACGGTTAAGCCAATTGCTAGAAAGGTAATTTATATTCCCATAGTATCTTTATTTTAGGAAACTATTAAAACACAACCTCGTTGGCGACAAGGAGAGGAGCGACCTACCACCATGGCGTGTGAATCTAAAGTGTGGGGAAATCTGGGGATAATCCGCCAATTAGCCTACATACAGACAGTAGATCTGGAACTGCGAAAGCATAGATAGGCAATAATACACACGCATCATCACGGCGAACATTGGAGGTGCTGCTATGTCGTGACCGGACCGAAGCACACGATTCCCTGGCTATAGTGTCACTATTATTAGCATCACGTTTTTGGATGGCGTTGCCGTTTGGTTAAAAAAAAAAAAGAGACTTGGCCGCGTTTGTACCGCCGAACGGACAGATGCAGAGATTGTCACCGTTTCAGCACCCTGGACAGTTCCCTTCAGAATCAGAACCCTTCTTCAGCACCCTGCACAGTTTCCTTCAGAAGAGATTCCCCGCTGCGCGACTGCATGGGGGAAACCCACCAGAGAGAGCAACACCGCGCACGCACACGCACGCACGCGCGCGCACACACCGGAGGTTATAGGAAGAAAATAAGATGCAGTCAGCTGGTCATTTAACGTGCCGGGGACACTTCTTGGGGCTATAATATGATTTTGCTAAAGGACGATGCCTGCTGCGTCGGGGCTCCAGTCCTGCTCCTCCTTTGCTTTTTGCAGCGGGTTTCAAACAGCGGGGGAGCTTTGTGTGGTCCGATGCACAAGTGCTGAGGAGGATAGCTGTAGCCTCCACACACACACCGCCACACACTTTCCCCCACAAGCCGGGGAAGCATCACCACCGTCAGCCAGGGCTGTAGCCTCCACACACACACACACACACACACACGCACACACCGGCGCCAGACACTCCCTCCACAAGCCGGGGACGGGGAGACATTATCCCCATCAACAACCAGGGGCAAGCAGGAGCCACGCTCACAGAGTCAAGGATGTAAATCTCACACGCAGGTAGGTACAGTGGGTCCTTTATATGAGTGGTTCCCAAACTTTTTTAGCTCGAGACCCAAAAGAGAAATTGTATGTCTCCCCGGGACCCAAACTATAGTGAAAATAGCCGATCTACAAGCTCACAACATGTCACGATGCGACGTGTTGTGAGTTTGTTGATGGGCTATTTTCACTACTTCTTAAAAGTATTCCCCCCCCCCCTCTAATTCATGGGTCTCTTTTTTTTTTATGGAATTCTTTTGAAAAACGTTTGAATCTGTTTTTAACCTGTGAAAAATGTTGCATTTTGGGGGGATTTGGGGGGAAAATCTTTTGAAACAATTAAAAACTAAATGTATAGTAGCCTAAACCAAAAATAAAGGGGTATTTACTCACGACCCATAAAAATCGGTCCGCGACCCACATGTGCCCCGACCTACTCTTTGGGAAACAGTGCTTTATACTGGTCCAAATCAGTGTGGTTCTCAAACTTTTTAAATTTAAAAGACCCCCCCCCCCCATAACCCAGAGAGCTTACAAATGGAATGGAACCATTGTAGCCTACTAGCCTTGGATCAAGACTATCATGATGTATTCAATCAATTTTGACATTTGCATAGATACAAAAGTATAAAGTCAGACTCGATCAAATACATCTATGATAGTCTTGATCCATTAAGACTACACTTCGGAGGGTCCTCGGACCCCACCTTGAGAACCACTGGTCCTATATAGCTATAGTGATTCTATTTCTAGCTGCTTGTGTGTCCCTGTGTAACGAGGGCACCCCCCGTCGTGTTACGTGCACAGCCACTATACCTGTCTACAATGTGGGGTGCAAATAGCAGCGAGGACATTAAGCTGTCCCTGCATGTGCACGCCTTGCACGCTGTGCAAGAGCTGTTGTTGCCTTTGCAAGTTCACATGGTCTCTCTGTGTGTGTGTGTGTGTGTGTGTGTGTGTGTGTGTGTGTGTGTGTGTGGTGTGCAAAAAAAAAAAAAAACGCGTTCATGTATGAGGAGGACGTGCGTTTTAACTTGACATATTTACAGCCCTACTGTTAATGCTATTATTAGTCTCGTGGTTTTGGGGTGTTGGTTACCTACTGCAGTGGATCTCATATATATTCATGTCAAGGACCCTTAAATTAAATATTCAGACTTTTTGGCCGTGGAATCCTATCTGAAAATATGTGTAAATATCTTTCAATTTGTGCCAATAACCCCCATACAAGATTTGTGTAAAATGTTTCAAGATATTTTTGAAAATATAGCAGATCTAACAACGCTTCGTTGTGTGCTTGTAAATCAACGATTTCCAAATAGCCATTGTATATAGGGTGGTGCTGGAGACCCCCTGGCCTCTGGAACCCCTGGGGGTCCCCAAACCCCACTTTGAGAACCACTGACCTACTGTAGCAAACACATTCATTTCAGTGTGTTATTAATTTGTATCTCATACTGCACGTGTCTGTGCTTCACAGGCACTCAACAGTAGTGTGAAGATACAAATTAGCACAGCCTTGAAATAAATGGTTTTGTCAGGTTGTTTTAATAATTCCCCTGTTACTTTATTACCACTCGTATAATCCACGGTCCCTGAAAGAATCCCAGGGGGTCTCCAGCGAGTTAATATAGCATCAAAACCAGTTTAACCACTTCAAGCCCTTTACTGTGGGCCAACACATGTGAGCTTGTAGAGTTGCTATTTTCAATGAATTTAGAATAAATATATATATATATATATATGCATGTATATATGAAACGCATCACTTTGTCATGAGTGTCACTCAAAAGTAGGGGAAAAAGACAATCTACAAGCTCACATGTCACAACTTGTCAATTTGGGGGTCCTTGACTCTTTAAGACCGGGAAAGCATCATTTGTGTCATTTTAAGATTTCTTTGGCTATTCAAAAATAGCAGATCTACAAGCTCATAGCGCGGCACCGAGTGCCGTGCTATGAGCTTGTAGATCTGCTATTTTAGAAAAATCATGAAAATGTGTGCAAATCTTGGAACATGCATTTTTTGTAAGTGAATATTTGTAAAATATGTAGTTCCAGGGACCCCCAGAAGCAAAGATTTGAGTTACAAATGTCAAATATATATTGAAGTATTTGCACAAATTATTTTTCAAAAATAGTAGATGTACAAGCTCATAGTGCGGCACTCGGTGCCGCACTATGAGCTTGTACTGTATATCTGCTATTTTTGAATAGCCAAATACATCTAAAATGACAGAGATGCATTCCCGGATTAAATGGGTTAACATGAACATGTTTGAGAGCCACTGATATAATCAATCAATGATCTTTATCTGACTTATGAGGCCATCATCAGGCTTAGCATGATGATCACTGTAATAAAAACTGCTTGCAAGTCCAATGTGTGTAAACAGGCTCCTCACAGTGTGTTGTGTTCCAGACATGGAGTCAGTTTGTTCTAAAATAAGCCCCCCGCTGTATTTATTAAACTCATGACGCAAGAGATGTGCTCTATTTTGGTTTTTAAACAAAGCTTTAATAAAACACAGACAGAAGTGCTCTTGAAAGTCCTATTGTTCACATTGACTCTGAACCACACAGGCCCTCCTTTATACTCCGTGGAGCAGGGGTTCTCAAACCAAAGTATAAATGGATAAAGTGGTTTAAAATGATTGTGATGCTATATTAACTACTTTTGCTGGGGACCCATGGGGGTCCCCGGACCAGACTTTGAGATCCACTGCCGTAGATGGTGTCGCACACAGCAAAAATAGCGGATCTACAAACTACAACGCAAGCTTGTAGAGCTGCTATTTTTGTAGATCTGCTATTTTAGCTATAAAAGAAAAAAAGGTTGCTCCACCTATAATTAGCTGCCCCAAAATAGGGACAACCAGGGTTAATGAGGTTTAAAACATTCACGCAACAAACGATTTCTCCTGAAATGAAAGGTATACCGTATATACTATCGCAGAGGTGAATCTGCCGATGATTTCACTTCAAATCCCTTCTGTTGCAGAGCAGTTAGATGCTGATGTGTGTGTTCCTCCATGCAGGTTCATCATGAGAGCATCAGTGTGTATCGGGTGAAGAGGACGTACCGAGTGGAAACGTGGTGAACCATCTCCTCTCCTCTCACCATCACCCTGCAACATGGCCAATGCTGAGTAAGTAACTATACACTCTACCCCAGTGATTTTCAACCTGTTTTCATTACAAGGAGCCCCGGTTTGATATGCATTAGGCCACAGACCCCCATTTGATATATTTTTGTGGATGTATGCATACAAAAACAGCTGCAACTGATTGCAATGCAAAGATTCCAATAATTACACTAATTTAACCCATTAAGACCTGAAGCCGATTCTACATGTCTCCTAAATCTCAGCAGAATTCTGAAAAACGCATGTTTCTATATCAGTGGCGCTCAATCTTTTTCATGTCAAGGACCCCCAAAATTATATGTATTTGGCCGCCGACCCCCATCAAAATATTTGGTTCCAGGGACCCCCCAGAAGCAACGATTTGAGTTAAAAAATTTCGCTTTAAAAATATATATATTCAAAGATTTGCACACATTTTCACGATTTTTCAAAAATAGCAGATCTACAAGCTCGTAGCGCGGCACTCGGTGCCGCGCTATGAGCTTGTATATCTGCTATTTTTGAATAGCCCAAAGTGTAAAATAATGCTTTTTAGCTCAAATCTGAAAATGACTCAGTTCCAGGTCTTAATGGGTTAAGAGAGAGGGAGAGAGAGACGGCAGCAGCCTGCCCGATCTTTAATCATCATCAGGTAATTAAAGATCACCAGGGGTCCAAATGGACCCTTACAGATCTGTACCTCTGAGAGTGTACAAATGGAACCACATGTAGCTTTGTAGCTTTTGCAGCAGCTACAAACGCCATGTATCTTTGTATCTTCATGTCGCTTTGCTTCCACTGAAAATGAATGGTATATTTGTAGCTGCCAGCGTGAACGCAGCATGAGGGTCCATTTGGTTCCATTTGTACACTCGGAGTTAATGAACACTGAGGATTTTACAGAGTAGTTTGGGGTCCCAGAGGTGAAAAGTCTTATCAAATGGGGGTCTGTGGCCCTAATGCATATCAAACTGGGCATCGTTGAGATTCAAAAGGTTGAGAATCACTGAATTGGGCTTTATTTTGCCTTTCCTCAAGTGGTCCTCGATCTCTCAGTTCCTCCTATACCCTCCCCCTCCCCCTCCATCTCTCTCTCTCTCTCTCGCTCTCTCTCTCTCTCTCTCTCTCTCTCTCTCTCTCTCTCTCTCTCTCTCTCTCTCTCTCTCTCTCTCTCTCTCTCTCTCTCTCCATCCATTCTCTCCATCTCTGTGGAGCTCCATTGCTTCAGTGTGACCTTTGTTCTGAGAACATTGCTATGGGTCAGACGTCTCTGACCCCTGTCACCTCTCCCCTGAATGCTAAACACAGTCGCACATAGATGCAGAACACACACACACACACACACACACACACACACACACACACACACACACACACACACACACACACACACACACACACACACACACACACACACACACACACACACCGCTGGCAGCAGAGCATCTGTGTTACTGCGATGCACACAAATCACTACATCGTCGGCTGTGGCACAGTTTACCCATCAGCACCTCTACACCGACTTTCCATTTTTAAACTCCAAGCCTTTGTTGATACATTGGTTAAGAGAGGCGGAGAGAGAGACAGACAGAGAGAAGCATTTCTGTAGCATCTTGTGTCGTGACTCGTGTGAATGTGTGGGTCATCTTTCTTTGTTAGCGTAAGGTTTTGCTAGCATGGTACAGTAGTACAACTTCCTAATCTGTCACATCTTAACTGGCCACGTTTATTCTTTTGACCTCTATGAATAGCACCAAATCATTGCTCCATTCTAACTTTAATGAGAGTGGAATGGCAATGCCATATCACACACTGGCCTGATGGCCTCTATTGTTGAACTTGTTGTGTTTTTTCGTAAATTAATGCCCTAGTTCGTCTCGTCATACTATAGTAATGGATAATGGACCCTTAATGGACTTTGAGAGTGTACAAATGGAACCAAATTGTACACTCTCAGAGATCAATTAACACTGAGGATTTTAGGTTATTTATTTTGAGATTTAAGTTTGAGAATCACTGTATTAGGCCTAATGCTCTGTCCATATTACGTAGGCCTGTGAGAGCTCTCCCCTCATAATCAATGAACTGGTCAGTTTGTTCTGCCAAGAACTTGGTAGTTGTTAGTCATTTTTTTTATATTCCCCCCCCCCCCATGCATGTCTTGTAAACTCTATATTATTCCCTTTAATTCTACCAGTCTAAAGGCCAAAATAGTCAGAGTAAGTAGCCATTGTGAAATCAACATCAGAGTGTTCTAAATTAAAAGACATCTCTCTGCATGACTGTGTGCAGCAAAGACCATTTTTAAAATATGTAGATTAAATCAACTCATCGATTAGTCGACAGATTCCTGACTGACTAGTGGACTAAGAACGTCTTTGGTGGACACCAGCTCTAAACCCTGGTGTAATCCATATACAGTGGGGCACTAATAAGTAGAACATTTCACAGATTGCCGCATTTTATTTGGACACTAAATACTGTAATGTTCCATCGTCAGTTTGTGTCCACTAGTCACATAAACCGCTAACCACACTCGTCAGGTCAATAGTATACACTAAAGTCCTCATTGCTAATTTAGGAATTGACTCAAATGAACAGCTAATGTAGGATTTTAAGTAACAGATGCAGTATTTTGTACAGATTATGTAAAGGGGTCCATAATGTGGACTATTATGTGTGTGTGTGTGTGTGTGTCTGTGTGTGTGTCTGTCTGTCTGTGTGTGTGTCTGTGCATGCGTGCGTGTATGTGTGTGTGTGTGTGTGTGTGTGTGTGTGTGTGTGTGCGTGTGCGTGCGTGTGTGTGTGTTGTTTGTACAGTATTTAGGTCCAGGAGTTGAGGATATAATGGTGATTATGTCCTTGAAACTCTGTAATATAAACTGTATAAGACTAGACTGCATGAATTCTTTTTTTTGGCACTGGCTTGCTTTATTTATTACCCTGGAGTAAACTCAAATGATTTCACACATTTATTCCTGACACTATTTTGAGCCCAAAGTCACATCACAGTTTTTTCTTTGCTTTAACAAATGAGCAGTCCCATCATTAGCACATCATCCATACATCACCATAATGTGCTAATGAGTTTCAAAACTCCTACACAGCCGCTGCTGACAGCCTCCAATACATCATCCTACAGAACACCTTTTAATAAAGAAACGCATGCATGGTCAGTAGTAGATGTGTGGCCTTGAGTTCAGGTAATGGATCTAATGTTTCAGAACTTAAATTAAAGACCCACTCAAAGTTCCCCCCCAAAAAAGTTTTGTTTGGTTAAAGCACTGATTCCCAATCTGTGGTATATTGTAAGTGGGCCCTGGGACACCAGGGGTTAATGTTAAGACAAAAACAGGACTCAGACTCCACAAACGGAAACCTTCGATGCTGCACTGTCACTACAAACTTGCAGGAACAGCATTCGGCAAAGGTAGAACGTTCAAGCTCATCAATAGTCAATCTCACCAAGCCCATCCCTGCTCTCACTCACTGCTGTGCTATTGAGCCTGAATCCCCCAAAGTGTCTGAAGAAATTAAAATAACCTATTATTGGACATCCACCAAGGCTCTATTGGCCTTTCCATTTGAAAGGAGAAAAAAAAGCCTTACAGTCAGTTGTGTTAAGAACATCTACAAGCTCACCGATCTACTATTTTTGAATAGCCGAAGTGGGGGGCTTAAATGATGAATGCATGATTTGTAATAATAATCCAAATCTACAAAGTAATTAGTCACTAAAGTTGTCAAATAATTGTAGTGGAGTAGTGAAGTTTAAAGTATCAGAAAATGAAAAGTAAAAGTTTATGGCAAAGTAAAAGTACAACAAAAATGTACTTAGCCACTTAAACTGCCGCATCCTTTTGCAGAAAATAGCCAATTGGCTTGTCGATCGGCTATTTTCAGCTAAAACAGAAAAGACACTTGTGTAGAGCCCTGAGGGATGCCGGTCAACCATATAGGGTTTAAGTGGTTAACCACAGCACTTGAGTAAATGTACTTTGGTTACTTTCCTGGACTGCGCCAGAGCCTGCATGCCTCCCTCTAGGGCTTCTAAACTGTAAAAGGTCAGATAAGAGGCTGGTTGCACCAGGGCCAGGACAGCTCCATTGTTCAGCCGCACCGATTCATCATCGTTTAATCTGTAATATTATTAATGAGCTAATGTTCCTGGCAGAACTTCATTAATATCAAGCTTTATCGAGCTGTGAAAAGTCTCTGTGAAAGTTTTGATGGGTGTGTAGAGACGGTACAACTAGAATTAAATGTAGTAAGATTGATGAGAAATATGAAAATGTGTGTAAAGCCATAAAGTATTTTTTTTTTTATGTCACAGATTCAGATGGTTATGTGTAATACATCGTTGCTGTCTTTTGTAAATTATATTTCTTCATACAACAGTATCATGCAAAAGTAACAAAAATAACCAATCGACAAGCTCACAGTTTGTCGCGACGTAGCTTGTAGATTTACTATTTTCACTTACATCTTGAAAGTGAAAGTTGTTATTCTGTTCTAATCTGTTCTGTGGGTTTCATAAATATTGAACCAATGAAAAGTATTAACAAGAGCTTGTGACTCAATAATAACTACATTGAATCCATTGTCACACAGGATCTTTTTTCTATTTCCTGAAAAGGTACCGTTTTGGACATTCAAGGTTCCCCTCAGACAGCTACTGTATGACATATTACTTTATGCGAATAAGGAACATAAAGATTGTTTGCTGAGATGGGAGTGAGGTGTATACTTGGTCAAAAAAGTGTTTGTGCTAGAACAGCGAGCTAAAGTGTTTTTATTTTTGCTGTTTCAGTGTTTTTAAGACGGTTTAACGAGAAAGGTGATAACCTCCCATGAGCAAAAGCTAACAGTGTCTGCTTTGGCCTTATATTCATCTTTTGATGCGAAATCCATATTCTTCTGTAGATGAATCAGCAGCAAACGTGTGCTCACCATCACAACTTGCTCAGCAGCAAAGGAAAGACCAGGGTTCTTGTGCCAGTTACTAGGGCTGGGCAGTTATCCGAAAATATATCAAAACCGATATTTAGAACCAACATTTTACTTAGTCATGCTCATGTCGGTTAATCGAATAATCAAGAAGGTTTTGTCTTTCTTTGTCTTTGAATAAATAGATCTCTTTTAAATAATCGACTAAATTGGTTATTATTGTACAATGGTGGTGTACAATATTAGTGAAAATAATCAATCTACAAGCTTGTAGATCGGCCATTTTCACTATATATAAAAAAATATATATATACAAGTTTGACATTTTTGTGTCATATTTGGATATGAAGTCATATCGCCCAGCCCTACCAGGTACATCAGTGGAGATTCACTGGGTGCTGTGGGTGTCAATTCAGACCAGTGGTTCTCAATGTTGTTTTTATTAGCTCTGGACCACACGCATAACATCGCTGCTGGGTGGAAACCTTGTATGTCCAAACCCATTCCTTTTTTATTATTTGTATTTTTTGTGTGTGATAAAAAATAGTGAAATTAGCTACAAGCTCGCGCTTGTAGATCTGCTATTTTTGATACTTTTGTGTGACACTAGTATGATTAAGTAGGGCATCAATTTATGAAAAAAACATTGATAAATGGAGATGAGGTTAAAGACGCATTTATACTTTATACTTTTATTTTTATACTTTTTATACTTATATTTATACAGTGCGGTATAGCGACTGCAATACCGCTCCTGCTGCTCCGATTCTCCGGCTGATCTCCTGCTCCGTCCTCCCCTCACTCGTGAACAAGACCCCGTTGCCACTTGCAGATTTCAATCCTATTCTATGTTGTGAGTGACATCATAATTTAATAAAAAACGTTAAACATAATCTATTCTTTAGAGCAAGATGAGCAAGACCAACGGCCAGACAGTAAGAAAAGATGCAGGGCATTGTCTGGGTCAAGTAGTTGAAGTGCTAGCAGCTCCACATCCACAGCTCGGTTTTGCATGGTATCTTAGTTTGGGGTCATCTCCGTTTTTCCAGTCCTCATGTAGTCTTCTGATTAATGCTGCATCATCCACACTCTCAGAATAAGACAAAATCTGTGCATAGCCCTTTTGGGTGACTTTTGAGAGCTTTTGAATCTCAGTCTCAGGACCACCACAGATGAAGCACCTTTAAGCCACAAGCTACAGAATCCTCTTCCATGTTGTTGCCTACTAAAAGACAAGTGTCATGATTGTTTAACTAATGGTTGTTCAATGTGAGCAATAGGCTAGAGAAAATTTATATTCTAATTTCGCAGTAATCCAAAGTTTTGCC
This sequence comes from Gymnoscopelus braueri, assembly GCF_963280865.1. NCBI lineage: Eukaryota > Metazoa > Chordata > Actinopteri > Myctophiformes > Myctophidae > Gymnoscopelus > Gymnoscopelus braueri. The sequence goes on from NC_137603.1 coordinate 22,825,108, forward strand.
AGCAGAGGAAAATAAATGCCAAAAAGTAGATACACTACTACCATACCTTAAAATCGTCCAGAAATATTTTCCAGGATGCAACACTCCCGCTCCTTCCCCACATGCAGACAGTGTATCCCACTGAGCATGTGCACAGTAGGTGTACACTCTTATCAAGTGTTTAGCAATATTATCTTATTTTATTTTTCAGAATAGAATCAATTCAACAACACCCCAATCCCCTACCATTGATTATACAGTACAGTACACTGTGCTTTACATTACAGCTTAACAATAACCAATATTAGATGGCCAGGGAGACATTTTTACTCAAAAATAATGGTTGGAATGGATTCAGCACCCCTGAAAACCCCTAGTTAGACACCCCACAAGTTAATTTTAGACTTTCTTTTTTTTTCACCCAAGCCCTCTGGGCTCTTTAACTTTGATTGGCTCTCCAGGATTTTCCACAAGGATTTGGGTTTGCATTAATTGAGAGGTGATTCCAGACACCTATGAGAACACATTGGTGAAGAAAGCTATTGGTAGTAAATTTTTTCACAGATGGTCCAAACATCTTGCTAAAATTCTCTAACTAGTAGTGTTGTTAGCTACACTATCGCACCGCAGTGCGTCTACATAGGTGGTGCACCTCTTTCCCCTCCTGGCTGTGCCTTGGGTTGGCTCCCACATTGTCAGTTTGCTTGTCACCAGTTCCGGGTGCCTGACGCAGTGCCCAGCCAGCCGTCCATGTGTGAAGTGCCATTTTCGTAGCATTTTTGTGTAGACGCTGTCCAGGACCTTTTCCAGCTGCACTGGAATGTCTCGGCCCCATACAGCAGTACTGACTCCACTGTATAGTTACGAACAGCCGCCTCATACAGTAGGTCATCTCCCAATGTTTATCATTGGCCTCTTAAGGTCATCTCCCAGAGTTTAAATTAACTCTAACTTACTGTGTGCTTGTGAGAAGCCTTAGGAAGTCTTCCGCATGCCGTTGGCTGCTGTGCCTGTGGATGTAACACTAATGCAGAGCGATGGGCAGCCTCTCTCCAGTGTTCTCTCAACAGCTGTGCTGTGATTGGTGGACATCTGCTTCCTATCCTAACCTTCCCTGGACAGGTTGCCGTATGTTTGTAGATTCTTGGGTTGGGCTTTCACCTCAGAACACCAAAGGGTGTGGGGTGTGTGTGTGTGTGTGTGTGTGTGTGTGTGTGTGTGTGTGTGTGTGTGTGGTGTGTGTGTGTGTGTGTGTGTGTGTGTGTGTGTGTGTGTGTGTGTGTGTGTGTGTGTGTGTGTGTGTGTGTGTGTTGATCCCCTCTGATGCCAGGGACCAAGTGTGCACACAACGTGTGCAGATGGAAATCCATTTCCAGTGTTGTAAGGAAGTGTTCATTTCAAAGCGCTCAGGGCTGTAGTTTATGACGGGTTGATGTCCTGTCTCAATATGGAAACTTCATTTTTTTCAGCCTATATGGAGGCTGTGATGGCTCATAACTTTTATGTTCTGTTCTGGTTTATGATTTTCTCTTTTCTGTACTTAAACATTTTGTTTACTGGCCCGTGTCAAATGGGTGTAATCTTTGTTCTGAGTGAAGGCAGTTTTTTGTAGTATGCTATACATTTTTATAGCATAATAGGTTTCTTTTTCACATTTCCATTTTTCAATTTTGCGGTACGTTTTTTTGCATGATGAATGACACTTTCCATTGACTTTATTGCCTAATTTACACACATACAACATATCCAGTGCAGTAGCGTAGCTATGCAATATCTCCATGTGCCCTCCTTCTCGACCAATGATGTTATATTTTATTCAGATGATGTAGTTTCATTCAAATGGTTTATTTGAATGCTACCTAATTTTGTCAAAGCAGAGTCTAGCCAGACTCTGTGATTTACGACAGTTGCCTCGTGAAAGTTATTAAATTGCCGAGTTCACTTGAAAGCACTGTGAAATGAGACTCAGGTAGTCTAAGCACTAAGCAGTGGTGGAAGAAGTACTCAGTTTTTACTTAAGTGTAGCAATACCACAATCTCCTCTGTTCCAAGTAAATGTCTTGTATTACTTAAGAACAATTCTCAGTGACAAATGTTGTACTTTTTACTCTACTACAGTTATTTGATAGCTTTAGTTACTATAGTAAGTTTTGTAGATTTAGATTATTAATACAAACAGACATTAACAACTAAAGCCCTTTTTTATGCTTTGTCTATTCCAAAATAGCCTATCCGCAAGCTCACGTTGTAGGCTTGTATATTGGCTATCTTCTATGACACTGAGTATATTTCGATGCCAATGCTTTTATAGGCTTTTACCCAAATAAAATGTTGATAATGGGTGTGCCCTCTGAGCATGTTATGCCTCATCATGACCTTTCCTGCCTTGGCTCACAACCACTGCCCTCCACCATGTCATTAATTTAGCTGAAGGGACAGCTTGTGTCTATAGGTGACAGTGCCACCTCCCCACAGGGGCAAACCCATTCCTCCTGAATATCGTTGCTGTCGTTCCTCTTATCTCCAATTGTGTGTTTTTTCGTAAATTAAAGCCCTACTTGATCATACTACAGCGTCACACAAAAGTATCAAAAGCAGCAGATCTGCAAGCTCAAAACGCGTCGCTTCGCGCCGCGTTTCGAGCTTGCAGATCTGCTACTTTTGATGTTTTTGAATTTGAATCCTGAACAGGTTTGGACATATGAGGTTTCCACAATATCCTTTATGTCCTCCTCGGTACACTGTACTGTCGCTGTCAGGCAGAAACCTTGTATCCCAATTTGTATTTGTATTCTTTTAATAAATGAATGCCCTATTTTGTAGTTCATTGTACAACGAAAGCTCACACGTTTGTAAGTAGTAGATCTGGCCCCAAATTATTCATCCTTTATATTAATGATTTGTGTACAGTATCAAACCTTACAAAATGTGTACTTTTTGCAGATGACACAAATACATTTTGCACTGGGGAGGATATCCAGCAGCTTTTACAGTCCATGACAACTGAACTATATAAATACAAACAGTGGTTTGATAAAAATAAACTATCCCTAAATCTATCAAAAACTAAATTCATGATCTTTGGCAATCGTGAAATCACCACAATCCCCAAGCTTAAAATCGATAACATCGAAATTGAGCGGGTTTATGAAAACACATTTTTAGGTGTTGTCTTGGACCACAGAATCTGCTGGAGACCTCACATAAGGCATGTGGGAGTCAAGATAGCGAAGAGCATTGCTGTCATTAACAGGGCGAAACACATCCTCGATACCAAATCACTCCATATCCTGTACTGCACCATGATCTTACCATACCTGTCTTACTGTGTAGAAGTATGGGGAAATACATATAAAACTGCATTCCATTCACTATCCATCCTACAAAAAAGGGCCGTAAGAATCATACACAACACCGGGTACCGTGATCACACAAACATTCTCTTCTGTAATTCCCACATCCTAAAGTTCCCTGATCTGATCAAATTCAAAACAGCCCAAGTCATGTACAGAGCAAAAAATAAAACACTCCCAACCAATATACAAAACAGATTTCCAGATAAAGACAATCCTACTATATAATTGGAGTACCGTCCGTCTTGGTGTCCGTCTTGGGTCGACCGACCGGCCGACCGGGTATGGGCTAGTTACTATAATCTAAGAAACCCATCAGACTTTGTACAACCACTAGTCAGTACTACACTCAAGTTCATGTGTGTTTCGTCCTGTGGAATGTCACTGTGGAATGGGCTAGCTGATGATATACAAAAAAGCCCCAACATCAACCTATTCAAAAGGAAACTAAAACAAATATTCTTTGACATTTATAAACTGGAAGACACCCTAGTAGAGTAAAATGATTTATTATACACTGTATTGTATCCTTATCACTATATAAGTATGTACTATTATTCTATTACTATCATATATTATTGTATTAACCTAATAATAATACATAAATACATATAAGTAATGGACTATACCACTTAAAATAGTCACTACAGGGGAAAAAAAATTGTATTAGCATACTATTATGATGATAATATATATTATGAAATGATTGTAATTATTATTGGTATTATATCATAATATATTAGTGTTATATACTATCAATATATAATTATTATTATCTAATCATAATTTCAATGAGACCTGCGCCGCCCGTTCCGCGGTGACACTCCAGTGCTCTCTGCTGTCTTGACTCTCACATGAGAGTTATAAATGTGAGCGTGCTGTATCAACTAATGTATCAATTTAATGTAAATATAACATATAAATTATGTATATATTTACGGTAAAAAAAGAAAAAAAGAATTATACATATATTATTCTTTTCATTTGAATTGTGTTGCAAACACTGTACCTTATTTCTTATTTATTTCCTTTTGCAAACTGAGCCAGGGGTAGGGCTCGATAAGCATCATGCTTCTCCCTGTCCCCTTTTCCAGTTTTTTGGACACTTCATGTACAAGAACGTGTGCCTTGGACCTCCTTTTTTCTTGTGATTATGACTTTTCAAATTTGCATTAATGCACTTGTGTATATATGTATCTTTCTGTTGTCCAAAAGATCTGGAAATAAACAAACTGAACTGAACTGAACTGAACTGATCTGCTATTTTGATTAAGTTCACCTATAATGACATGCCCATTATAGGTGACTTGAGGTCAGGTGCAGATCAAGTTCTACCAGTTCTACCATACCAATCGTAGCTTCGATAGTTGTGGTTTCTTTCCATTACGGTGATATCTTGATGAGAAATCTTCTATCATGACGAGGAAGTCTTGGACCTTGCATAGTTGTGATGTAAGATATGTAGAACAATGGAAAAAGAAAGGTCAGAGTCAAAACCATCATACTGTACGTACATGATGTGTGTGATTAGATAAGGATAAAGGGCATGACAGGATTTAAAGAATGCAGTGTCACAACTAGGTTCATGCAAGGGCTCCTAACTTTGAGAGATGAACAAATGTATAAGCTGGAGGTCTGATGGTGATTGTGGACCGCAGGCTGTGGATCAAGGGTTTCCACTGCTTATGATTGTGGAGTGTTATTATAGTTAAATATTGTTATTTTTGGTCTCTCAATGGTGAAAATCTTTTTCAAGAAGCTTTACTTGTCCAATTCTGCACTCCTTTGCTTTTGTGCAAATGGATCCTTCTGAACAGATCTATTTTCGATCTTTTCATAGTTTAATTGTCTGACCACACCACATATGAATCCATTGTCTTAAAACATAAAAGGTTTCTCCAACAAAAGATTAAACACACATTTTGCTATTTTCAGGTTGCTATTAGCTATTATCAAACATTACTTCTAGCTGTCTTGTCCTCACCTGATGCAATCATGTACAGTACCTTGTACAATACCACAAATCTCCTGCAACATATTAATGAGCAAAAAATTATACATAGACTATAATTTGTATTTATTCAAAAATAAATACAATTAAATAAAATGGGCCACGGACATAGACAAGTCTTGCCACGGACACGTTTGTCCGTGTACGGACATGTTGATGACCCCTAGTTAGGGTAGTTACACATTCAGATACATTAAATATTTGAATAATAAACGGGCCCCTTTTGATACGAAAATAACCCACAGGAAAAGTGAAGGTATTTCAGAATGTTGTTTTATGCCTATGAAAACAGCTTGTAAATCAACACAATGAGTTGTGCGATGCGATGCGCATATTATGCGATGCGATGCGGCCTTTTTGAAAAAACTTTACCCCCGCATAATTATGCGCCATTTTGCTGATTATGCGGTAAATTCTGCGATCGCATAATCGCATTTTTCTGGAGGGTCTATTACACTGTACGGGAATGCAGGCTTATCCTCTTTAACTGAGATGTGTGATAAGCACTGGTATCTATTTATTTTTAAAAGCCATATCAGGAATGCTCCCCCCTTATATTTGTTCTATGTTGGTTCAGAACCCTATTACATACCAAACCCGCTCGAGTGATCTCCTGACGCTCAAGGTTCCTTTTGCGCAGACTGAGTTAGGCAAGACAGCATTTTCTGTCAGTGCTCCATCTGCCTGGAATGTATTTTATTGCCGTATGTGAATGTCTATTCCTGTTGACTACTGTGTTCTGTATCTCGGCTACATTGAAAATGAGGGCCTGCCCCTCAACTGTACTCCGAGCTGAAATAAAGGTTATGATGATGATGATGATGAACTCCCAAAACCTGACCAATGAGTTGCACAACCAAAACGTGGGTTGGTCCTTTACATAAATGCAAATGTATTTGTATCTCTAAGGCAAGCACTGTCTTGATTTAGTTGAATCTTGTTTCTAGCAACTGCAGGTTACAGTTCTGAGGTCTTACGTGTTGATTGTTGCACGTGGAATTATTTCCATAAATGGCACATATTAGAAGGCTATGTTCTTCTTGGCGTCTCTGCTGGATAATTTTCACTGTCATCCCGGTGATAGTATGGCTGCTTTTAATGGGCTGGGATCATATTATCCACAAACGCAGTTACAGCTGGTTGGAATACACAGCTGCTGATGGGAGCCCTGAAGTTGACTGTGAATGCTCCACAATCCTGGAAGGAGACGCTGAGACACTGCAGAAGGCTAAGCTATTGTCAATCACTAAAGACTTCAAGAGTAGTGTCCAGATTCCTAATGAGTATTATATTAATGCCACCCAGGACTGCAGGTATCGTTTTGTTATATATTTCAATATCTGATTATTACTATTTCAACATTGAAATGTAACGGCATTCATGCATTTTTAATGATACCATACTAAGTACCATGTAACTCCCATATTTCACCAATGATTAGGTAATAATTTATTAATTGCAGGATGTTCAAGTTTAGCAGGAAATATTTGACGTTCCCTCTAAGCCAGGAAGAGGAGGACTTCCCCCTGGCCTTTTCTATGGTTGTCCATCATAAGGTATACAAAATTATACTCTTTGATTTCCAAACACATTGTAAAAAAAAAAAAAAAAAAAAAGTATATATATATATATATATATATATATATATATATATATATATATATGTAATATTGAAAGCTGTATTTATTTTAGCTGTTTAAGCTGTAAGCTGTATCTATATTGGAAATGCCATTGGGAAGGACTAACCCAGCAAAAGACACAGGAGCACAGGGACCTTATTTTAAAATATTTATTCAGCAAACACGATTATAGTTTTGATTCTACTTCATCTTCATCAGAGTCAAAATAATTTATAATTTATGCCAAAACTCACACAAATCGGTACACATTATCCCTGGAGTCATGTGATCAAGATGTACAGTGTCAGTCAGATTTGTCATATTCCATTCTGACTGACTTCCAAATTTGCGGGCCCTGGGTAGACAACCCGGCCTGGCGGAGATTATATTATATTGCTATCCTTTAAATTCAGTTGAAATGACAGTCACAGTATTTACAAGTTGTGAATATTAGTAACCAATACAATTTAATTAAATTCCCCTTATTTCACATACTGTAGGTGCAGAACTTTGAGCGCCTGTTGCGAGCCATCTACGCCCCTCAGAATGTTTACTGCATCCATGTGGACAAGAAGGCAAAGGCTTCATTCCTTGCTGCTGTCTCGGGTATCTCTTCTTGTTTCGATAATGTCTTCATGGTTAGCCAGCCTGTGAGAGTGGTCTACGCTGGCTGGTCACGTGTACAGGCCGATCTCAACTGCATGGCCGATCTCTACAATGTTAGCACAACCTGGAAGTATTTTATCAACCTGTGTGGTCAGGACTTCCCCCTGAAAACCAACCTAGAAATTGTGAGAAGCCTGCAGGCATTGAAGGGTAGAAACAGCTTGGAGTCGGAGAAAATGCCTCATCATAAGAAGCGGAGGTTCCAGATAGTTTATCAAGTAGTGGATGGAGAGCTCAAGGTAATTATTGGTGTCAAGTGTGCATGTTTGTCTTGTTTATTTGCTTGTTTGTTTTTTTCAAGTTTTGTTCCATGTTTGTGTTTTTGCCACCGGATTCGGATGATATCAATGTATCGAATGGAACATTAATGTCCCATTCAATGCATTGATAGCATCCGAATCAGGTGTTTTTTGCTAGGTTGATGACGTCTGATATTATTGTTGACCTTGGTTCTTTGCATTTCAGTCTCTTTTGGATGAGACATTTGCAGCAAAGTTGTTATCCATTGCTATAAATGGAACATTTTCTATTTAGAAAATAGTCATTCATTTATTCCCTCATTTATCTCAGGCGACGGGGCAGGCTAAGGACCCACCACCCTTCAATCTTCCCATCTTCTCAGGAAGTGCTTACATCGTGGTTAGCCGGGGCTATGTGCACAGCGTGCTGGAGGACAACCGTGTACAGGAGCTGATGAAATGGTCTGAAGACGCCTACAGTCCTGATGAGCTTCTCTGGGCCACCATTCAGCGCATATCAAATCCCACCTACACTCCAACAACCTGTATGAAACCTTCCAATCCGGCTTCCGTTCACTCCATAGCACCGAAACCACACTCCTTAAAGTCACCAACGACATCCTCCGCTCCGCCGACAATGGTCTCCTCTCCATCCTCATCCTCCTTGACCTCAGCGCCGCTTTCGACACCATCAGTCACTCTATCCTCATATCACGCCTCCACTCCTCCCTCGGCTTATCCGGCACTGCCCTCTCCTGGATGAAATCATACCTCTCAGACCGCCAACAATACATCTCAATCAACAACTGCACTTCCCCCACTGCCCCAGTCACTCACGGAGTCCCCCAGGGCTCAGTGCTTGGTCCCCTGCTCTTCACCATCTACATCCTTCCCCTCGGACAGATACTACGCAACCACGGACTTCAATTCCACTGCTACGCCGACGACACACAAATCTACCTTTCCACCAAAACCATCACCACAGCCACCCATTCCACCATCACCGCATGCCTCACAGAACTCAAAACCTGGATGCAAAACAACTTTTTAAAACTCAACTGCAATAAATCTGAAATAATCATCATCGGCCCCGACTCCCTCACCCGCTCCACCCAGGACTTCTCACTCAACATCGACGGCTCCCTCATTAAAACCTCCCCCCACATCCGCAACCTTGGTGTAATTTTTGACCCCACCCTGTCATTTCTCCCTCATATAAAAAACATCACTAAAATAGCCTTTTTTCACCTCCGGAACATTGCCCGTCTCCGTCCCTCCCTGACATCTTCCGCTGCCGAAACCCTCATTCATGCCTTCATTTCATCCCGGATAGACTACTGCAACAGCATCCTCCACGGTATCACCGCCAAAACCCTCAATAAACTTCAATATGTACAGAACTCAGCCGCCCGCCTGCTCACTCACACCCGCTCCAGAGACCACATCACACCAGTCCTCCGTGACCTCCACTGGCTCCCGGTCAAACACAGGATAAGCTTCAAAATCCTCATCATCACCTACAAAGCCCTCAACCACCAGGCACCCCAATACATCTCCGACCTCCTTCACAACCACGTCCCCACCCGTTCCCTCAGATCCAGCGATGCCAACCTCCTCAAATTCCCCACCAAAAAAACCAAGCACACCTGGGGTGATAGGGCATTTTCCGTTGCAGCACCCACCCTCTGGAACCCACTCCCACCTCACATCAAAACCGCCCCCACCCTTGCCGTGTTCAAAACCTCCCTCAAAACCCACCTCTTCAGAACTGCTTTTCCCACCTAGCCTGATCTCCTACCACCTAATTTGTTTTATTCCCTGGCCCTCTGCAGCCTTTTTAACTTTTTAACTTTTACTCTCTAGATTGATTCTCTTATTAAAGTTGTTTTGTTTTGTTTTGTTTTTATTTTGCTCTTCTTAGTTCTATGTAAAGCGTCTTTGAGTATTCAGAAAAGCGCTATATAAATCCCAGGTATTATTATTATTATTATCCCTAATGTTCCTGGCTCAGTCTGGCCAAACGTCAAGTACGACATGAGCGATATGAATGCAATTGCACGGCTAGTGAAGTGGGTGGATTCTGAGGTATCACAGGGTCAACTGGAGGCTGCGTACGAAATGTGTCATGGCGAACATGTTAGGGGAATATGCGTGTATGGTGCTGGTGATCTGAAGTGGATGATTGAGCAGCACCACCTTTTTGCCAATAAGTTTGATGTAGACATGGATGTCATTGCTATCCAATGTCTGGAGAAGTACCTCAGAAACAAGGCACTGGCAGAAGAACATTAATTGTATTCAGAAGGTTCAAATCTAGAGACAGAATTCTGATGTTCTCGGTAATGGACAAACCGATGATAAAAAGTAAAGACACTCTGGTTATCTTCAGGTAGGACTTCCTCACAGAGATCTTCTTTTAAATGTCAATTCTTCTTTGATCCTGATGAAGAGCAGTAGTGTCGAAACATTGGCCATGTTCGCTGATTCAATATTAAAAGAGGTAACACTTGTTCATAAGGTACCCGTAATTAACGCTTAATTTATGATTACTTAATACATTATTTAAGCGTTAATTAAGCATTAATTCATCATGAATTCCTTGTAATTCATCATTAATTAACAGCATTAGTTAATCCTTGGTTAAGCAAAGTTACTTAATACATGATTTAAGCGTTAATTTAGCGTTAATTAAGCATTAATTAAGCATTAATTTATCATGAATTCCTTGTAATTCATCATTAATTAACATTATTAGTTCATCTTTAGTTAAGCAAAGTTACTTAATACATGAATTACAAAGACTTAATGCTACATCTAATCTACGATGGTTTACTTTACATGGTATTATACTGTATCTGATATTATAGATTTTTTTTGAGCTGTTGGAAATAACTAGGCTGCACTTGGTTGGTAAAGTCCAGATGACAAAAATATGAGGTTTGTGGAATTTATAGTCATGCAGTATTATATTATATTATATTTGTTATATTAGTGTCTATCTGTCCTCTGAAACAATGGGTTTATAGTTAGTGAGAACTTCACTTCTCCCTTATGCTTGCACAAATGTATTTATTTGTGTGTACAAAGCACTTTGTAATTGTTTTTTAAAGTGCTTTATAAAGTTAGTTTAAACTAAAGATGATGGCCAATGTTGATGATACATGAGAAAAGAACATTAATAATGTATCATATCGATATCATATGCCCAACATCATGTATCATGTATTGTATTGTGAAATCTTGACACCCCTAACCCTCCCCATCATCCCCGTCCGATGTTTTGCTTTCCACATTGATTAGAACATCACTGTAGTCAGTCTTGCTAAATGCACAGTGTAGTATCTGTAGTAGTGGTAGCAGAATGGATAATGTTCTCAACTTAGATATGGGAAACCCATTGAATCCTGGTCAGATTGAAGAGCCTATTATTTAATAATAAATAAGGCTATTTCACAAACACAAATAACTAGGACACCGTGTAAATTACAAAAGCCAAATTACAATTTACAATTTTGGCATTTAGCAGACGTGATTTACAGTAAGCAAGATAAACTCAGTAATCTAGGATCATAGATAAACCAATAACCTATCATCAGTCTAAACATTATAATAATATCAAAAAAATAAATACATTATGTACATTGAAACTATACACACACTGTAAATAAAATGCTATCTAATTTACATTTTAACGTTTGCATAAGACTGCATGGTCGTCAAGGCTAGAACATTTAATACAAAACTATTATATATTAATATTAATTTGTATTGGGCGTTATCTGAGTAGATAGAAAGGTGTTTTATTATCTCCTGGAATAGAGAGAGAGAGAGAGAGAGAGAGAGAAAGAGAGAGAGAGAGAGTCATGTACTTTCTGTACCATGAAGTTATAAACCGGTTTCTGCACATACCTAGGGATGTATGAAGCACTCTTATCTTATCTTATCTTATCTTTTCCCTTTTTGCATGGAAGCAGCATGGAATCGGCATGGATCATTATGATTACTATATTTGTATTTAACTATTCTCTCTCCTGCATGCTAACTGTTCTAAATGGCCTTCTCCTTTGCCTTGATTTTTGGCTTTTTTGTTTTTTTTCTGCATCTTTTGTATTTATATTGACCTTATTTATTATAGACACTGCATGTCTCCTTTTTTTGGCTTGCCTAGTGGAACTGGATTATTTAGTATCCATTAATTTTTATATATGTTTTGAAAGACATTGCATGGCTGTCCTATCTGGCTGTTTAGTCGAAATGGATTTTTGGATTATTATTTTTGATAAACATTGCATGATTCTTGTTTCTGGCTTGCATGATGAGAGGACTCTTTGTCCTATCTCTTTTTTGGACTGCACTGACAGGGACTCACATAAAGTATGTATATCTGAGCACTTGCACCTCCATCTATGACAGTTGATGAGAATCTTCAGTTCCCGTACATGGACGTTGATGACGATGAACTTGTTGATGGTGCCAATGTTTATGTAAGCAGTACAAATAGTCAACAGTATGAACATTATGATTTCAAAAACTTTGAACACACTGATCATAAGCCATACGAGATTGGCTATGATTTAGATCCGGAAAATATTTTTTATAATAACAAAATTACAACTGCCATTACTATACTGATGATCAATTTAGTAAAGTCGAAATGAATGGTACATTTTCAATTATACATTTTAACAGTAGAAGTCTGAATAGAAACTTCCGTAAAATTAAGAAATATCTGGCCCAATTCAACAAATTCAATGTCATCGCGGTCTCTGAAACCTGGCTGAATGATGAGAATGAATGCAATGTGGATTTAGAGGGGTACGAACTGTTCAGAACAGGAGGAGGAGTTGCCTTGTATGTGGATACAGCCTTAAGAAGTAGCGTGGTACAAAATATTACATATAACATAGATAATATTATGGAATGCCTTACAGTTGAAATAGTTTTGGACAAATGTAAAAATATGGTTATAAGTTGTGTATATAGGACACCTGGATCATGCCTAGACACTTTCAACAACAAACTAGACGCATCGCAATTCTGCAATTCTGCATTGCAATTCTACAATTGCAAAGTGTGGTTGCGCTAACGCCGGTCGCGGGTCGCCGGGAGGATTACCGTCGGAGGCCGCGCGACGTGCGATTCGAATTCGGTGCCGATCGGATCCTGCGTTCGTGACACGTGCCGTTTAGATTTGAGGAAATAGGCCCCTCCCACTAAAGAAACAGGCCCCTCCCACAAATGTAGCGGGCCAATGACATCGTCATGTCACTCCTAAGATCACTCGCGTTTCATTTTGAGAGGATTGATCCCCTCAAAAATCATTTTTTTGCATCAAACGGTTACGTTTTGCGCATTTGTGGCACCCCCTATGGATCAAAGTGGAAATGCTTTTGGGGATTCCTTGAGTAAACCACCCTCGACATGTGATTCAAATTTGGGATTGACCGGACGTTTCGTTCGTGATTTTTGGCATTTTTGGTAAAACGGGCCCCTCCTGCCAACTTTGGAAGCCAATTACGGACGAACGGTATGGACTATCAAAATGCCGTTTGGATGTGTTTATCGCTAGGGTCCAGAGATTATGTGTACCGATTTTTGTGAAATTTGTATAAAATATGTGGGAGGAGGAGCTAAAAGTGTGTTTTGAAGAAAATTCAAAATGGCGGAAAATCTATCCAGACGCAAATGGGCGTGGCCTATATAGGGAGTTGCGTCATGACCCAAGAAATCCAGGGGAAAAGATTTCTTTCATTCTACGACCTACGGTTCAAAAGTTATAGGCCAAAAGGTAAAGTGGGCTGTTATAGCGCCACCATGTGGCCGACTGGTGTAATTATGTTATCAATAATTTGACAATAAACTATGAACCTCCCCTCAAAGTCTTTTAACTCTAGCCCTTACGGTTTCTGAGAAAGAAATACTTGAATTTGAGTTTTTTCATTTTCCCATTAAAGTGGATGGGGACATTTAATGCACTAATAAATCAATATCAATTAAACTATGTAACCAATCTCTTAGCAAAGTACAAGCAGTCTGGTCCCGGTGAAGCCGGTCAATTTGACATATGGCACGAAATTGGGAAAAATAAACTGTGGGAGAAATAGCGTGCAAGAAAAAAGTTTATCTAGAATAATAATAAAGTCGGTAGAGTACTATAGTCTGGTTGCCCATTTGGGCAACCACACTAACTAGACAATATGTTTGGCAGCCTTAATAATAACAAAGTGCAAGTGCAAAGTGGACCTGCTTAATCCACATGGCAAGAGAAAAATAACTGATTTCGTCGATTCAATGTTCAGCAACAGTCTATACCCTGTCATCACAAAACCTACCAGAATCACAACTGACTAGTAGGCCTAAGGCTAGTAAGACTGTCAAATTATCAGATTTTCAATAATAACAGACCAGGATTGAAACATATGTGATTTGACCAATATTACAATTTCATTATGAGTAGTTTTCAGTGGCAAAGTATTCTGTCTGTGGGATTTATGTTAGTTGAAATAAGGTTATATTCTGGGCCAGATCTGACTAGTTATGATTTGACTTGATCTGGCCTCGATCGTACTTGTTGTGTATTGACAGCCCTAGTTTTGTCCCTGCTCAGCTACCGTCATGCCCCCCTCTGTCTTGAATGTACTTCCCTGTACCTGCAGTCCTTGTTTACACTAAAGTGAAGCTACAGTGCAACCCGACCTGGTCTCTCTGTCTCCTTATTATAAATGGTGTCATATCCAACCATTATATGGATATACAACAGTACTCTCTCTGATTCATCCAGGACGTCCATTTTCGTGGTCAGGAATTATTTTGGTTGAAATCAGGTGATATTCTGGGCCAGATCTGACTAGTCTTGGTTTGACTGGATCTAGCCCCAATCGAGACGTCACTGATTCGTCCGGGTCCTGACTGTGCTTGCTGGGGAAGTTTTATTTTTGTTATGTTTTACAAGTGTTAAATAGCTCTATATATTCTGATCAATCATTGCTATGGAGTGTTTGTTCAGTAACAGCTTGTTGCAGCTCTTTAGTAAACAGAAAATGCATTTTCAGGTTGGTGTACCAATTTGATCCAATCAGTAGAGAGAACCCATACAGGATACAAAATAATGGTGAAATTGGAAATGATGACACAAATAAGTTAGCAGGCAATGTTGGAACTGGAACACTATACAATTGAAGCTAACAAATGGGTACGCTCTCCTGATTGGCTGAAATTGGCAACCCACCTGAAAATGTATTTGCTTGAGAGATGAGGAGACCCCTGTTACTGAACAAACACTCTACAACAATGATTACTATCAGGATATATAGCGTTGACATTTTTGTTTTAACCAAAAAAAGCAGGTTCAAAGCAGGTTGAACGTGGTTCAGTGTGTCTGTACTCTGTAGGTTTCATAAATGTTTAACTGAAATGAAGTATCAGTTTTGGACATACGTTTTCCTCCCGACTGCGGTGATATTTAACATACCGTTGTGATTCATCTCATGTAATGCTTTTCATATCGACCGTGTGACCGAGAGGAGTCCTGCTTTGTTATGGACACTTTATATGATAAATACTGTATATGTATACCAATGATGTTGGGCTGGCTTGTGCCAGACAATATCCCATTTCATTTATACTCCCAGCATGGGGTCTCCTATCAGAAAATAAGTATTCAATCCAAGCTTATGCATATGATTATGTGACTTGTAGAACCTCTACATATGTGTACCTAATTTATTTTGTTATGTTCCTTGCTAAAACCAGGGGTGGAAGAAGTGCTCAGATTTATCACAATATAAAACTATTCTGTTACAAGTAAAAGGCCTGTAAAACTACAAAAGTTTTTTCCTCAACTTACAGTACCAAAGTAAAACATACTAGACACTTGGTTACATGTATGTTTTGTATTAATCTGAATTAACAGAACATTTACAGAGATTCTGTGTTCAATCAAAGCTGAGGCATAATTATGGTACATGACTTATACAACCTCTGCATACATTTACTTTCAGTTTTTTTCCTTATTAAAACACATGGGCTGGATCAGTGGTTGTTCCGCTGGCATGCAGCCAGGCCTTGCTCCATCGACAGTACATTTACTCTACCTCTTTTGAAGTACTTTGACTTTACTTGAGTATGCTCATTTTACAGTAATTTTATACTTGTATTCCACTTGTATTCCACATCTCAGCGGCAAATATTGTGCTTTTTACTCTACTAAAATGTTTTGAAAAATACTTCATCTATTCGGAAATAGACGATCTACAAGCTCACAACGTGTCGTACTGCGTTGCGTTGTGAGCTTGTAAATCCGATATTTGTATAACTTAAACTTTCTTTTACTTAAAAAATGAACGTTTTTTTAAACTTTTGGTACTTTAAGTATATGTTGATGCCAATTATTTTGTTATTTTACTCAAGTCAAATTTTTAATATACTGTAGGCCTTTTACAGAGTATTTCTACTTTGTGGTGTTGGGAGTACATCAGTGGTGTGTTCAAGGTTTTTTCGGAGGACATACGATATGCTCGACATGCGTGTGGTCATAAATGGTTAGTAGAGGCCAGGGCTACGCTTCTTTTTCAAAAAAGTTCTGTACGTCATACTACGATATTTAGCGTAGCACAGTAGAACACACCACTGCAGTACATTTTCCACCAGTGTTAAAACACATAGGCTGATCAGTGGTTGTTGTGCTGGCGTGCATCCAGGGCTCTGTGCTCCATCTCTGCATGCAGGAGAGCAGTGGTGGGTCTGGGGGAGGAGGGCTCTGGACAGCTTGGCTTTGTCACGAGTGGTTATGTGCTCCGTCTTTGTCGCTGTAGGGCAGAAACCTCTTATTTCTTAAAGGGATAATAATACTTTCAAATAAAATAAACATAGAAAATAAAATAAACATAGAAGAAAATAATAAAAAATAAATGAAACTAAAAAAAGTGCTCCTCGGAGCACAGGTCTCCGCCAGGTCAGGTAGGTTATTGTGGCCTCCTGGTGGCATTATAATAGGCCAATGTGAAAAGGGTGCCATTTCTTCTTAGGCCTTTAAAGGCAATCGGACACTGCATTCATGATTTGAGGCATTTTGTTCCAAAAATGTGTTTTGCTAAATTAGGACTGCTGGTGGCGCTATAGCATTTCTTCCTCGGCCTAGTGGGAATGTGCGTGCAAAATTTCACGGAAATTGCACGCTGCGTTCTTGATTTAAGGCATTTTGTTCAAAACTGACCTATCCTGCAAACTTTGGAAGCCAATGTTAGCCAATTAGGATTGAATATGAAAAATCGGACAGATCTGTGTTGATCACATGACTATAGAGATACTGTGTACCGATTTGTGTGATTTTTGGACAGAATCTGTAGGAGTAATATAAAAAAAAATGTTTTGCACAAATCAGCCTCCTGGTGGCGCTAAAACAGGCCAATCTGAATTGGCATCCAGGGAGTGTGTGTGCACAGTTTCGCAGTGACCGGGTCAACGGTGCCAGAGATTAGCTGTACATAGACAAAAAGAATGACACGGACGGACGGACAGACGGACAGACACACGGACGGACAGACTGGGTGAAAAACATACTCTCGCCATGCCTTTCGGCCTGGCAGAGACTAAAAGTCATGGAAAAATCACAACCCTAATGCGTGAGGGGGCCGTGATTTTTTCATTACTTTTTTCATTAATTAAAAAATAATAATTTAATGTTTATTTTATTTGAAAGTAAAATATCCCTTTAACTTTTGGTGTTCTTTTTTTTTTTATCATACTACAGCGTCACACACAAAAGTATCAAAAATAGCAGATCTGCAAGCTCGAAACGAGGCGCGAAGCGACGCCTTTTGAGCTTGTCGATCTGCTATTTTTGCTATTTTTGAATTTGAATCCTGAAAAAAAGTAACAGTTTTTGGACATATGAGGTTTCCACCCAGACAGAGATGTTTTGATCATTGTGGAAGTGGTGCACTGGAAACCACAGAGATCAGTGGTAAAAACACACCCTGTGGGTCAGGACCCAATCGTAGGTGGCAGAATTCTGGCAGTGTAGATTACAGTTTGAATAATCTTTAAAATTTATTTGCTGATAACATGTTTATGTACGTATAACTAAAGATCAGGATTTTGTGTTCCTTGAAAAACTTTATTCAAAATATGAGTTTGCCGAAGGAGACCTCTTTTTCAGTTAATATATCGTTTCTGTCGAGTGGAAATATACAGTAATTATGTCCAAAACAGTGACTTTTCAGCATTCAAATTCAAAAGTAAGCAAAAATAGCAGGGGCCTGTTCCTCAAAAGGTGAATTAAAAAAGCCTGGCCTTAAGCCAAATCAAGGCTTGACAAATTCGGGTCCGAAAAGCCTCGTTTATTCCGTTCCTCAGACGCCAAGCCAGGCTGAAAAGGAGCAACTTTGTCGAGCTAGACCTTGTCAAGCCAGGCTGTGTCCAGCCAGGATAATGAAGCCAGGCTGAATGGGCGGCGATTCGCCGGCGACGTATTTCTATAAAAGACCATGAACTCGAGCGCAGATTCCTTGAACTTGACCAATCACGGAGTCCAAAACCAGAGCAGCGTTCTTCTCTGTGGCCGCTGAATAGCAGCACTGCAGCAGCTCATGAAATCATACAAGGAAGTAAAATGTATTTAAGCAAGAAAGGAAACGCGACCGCAATAAATAGATCCAGGGAGAAAGCATGACAAAGTATTGCAAGCACACACAGTGTGTGTGTGTGTGTGTGTGTGTGTGTGTGTGTGTGTGTGTGTGTGTGTGTGTGTGTGTGTGTGTGTGTGTGTGTGTGTGTGTGTGTTTGAGACGGACGGGCAACGGGACGAACGGGACGAACGGGAACGGGACGGGGGGGGGTGTACTGCGACGGGGGCCACAACGGGACAGGACGGGACGGGGGGGGGGGGGGGGGGGGGGGGGGTTGACCGCGACAGGGGGCCGTGACGGGATGAGCGGGGGGGACGGGACGGGGGACGAGACACGCAATAAATAACCCCACATTTGCAAGACCACTTTGGTAGAGGTTTGGGTTGTGTTATGTAGTTACCTTGCCATCATGATGTAACTCCAAAGGTGGACAAGAAATAAAAAATAATTTCTCCATTGACTAGAAATTGATAATTTAAAATATGCTCCTCATTGACTTACAAAGAGGCTCCTTTAAACCCGTAACTAATAATTTATATATATATATATATATATATATATATATAAATTATTAGTTACGGGTATATGTGTGTGTATGTATGTGTCAGACATTTTTTATAATATTTAAAAAAAAAATGTAATATATTATCAAACATCTAACAACAAGATGAACTATAGTGTTAACTATAACAGAGTGACAATTACATATCACATGAGTCATTGTGAAACAATTATGATTATGATTCATGGTCACACACTATTTCAGTAATTAATTTGATTATATCTTTTGTATTTATTTCATTTTATTTGAATGCAGGGTCATTAAAATTAGTCCATATACAAACACATGTTTTGAATTAACTGTGGAAAAACTTGAAGAACAAGGCACTGGATTAAGTAAGCTTGGCTGTTAGCCTGCTCCTGACCAGGCTAACTTCACAGCTAAATTGCCATGGTAACTAAGCTAGGCTTGCTTCAATTCTCTTTTGAGGAATCGGATAAGGCTAAACTTAGCCAGGGTGAACTGGCTAAACTAATCTTCAAGATAATTCACCTTTTGAGGAACCGACTCAGCTCTAATCCTGGCTAAATTAAGCCAGGATAGGTGGAAAAGCCAGGCTTTAGCTCTAATTCACCTTTTGAGGAACAGGCCCCAGGTCTACTAGCTCAAAACGTGTGGCATCGTGACACGTTTTGAGCTCGTAGATATTTTTGCTACTTTTGTGTGACACTGTAGCAAGACGAAGTAGGCCATTAATTTACGAATGCCCGACAGCAACGATATGCAACCAAAAAAGATCAGTTACACCTTGACTGCTGCACATGGCGGTATCATGCACCACTTTGACTTTTAGAGCACAGCGATGGTGATATAGGAGACAGACATGCCTATCAGCGATGCAGAGACAGGAGGAGGAGAAGAGTGGGCGGAAAGTCTCAAAAAATGGCTGGAGGCGAACTTTTTGACCTTTTTAGTTTCATCTTAAAACACAGAGCCGTCTTCAGGGAAGCCAGCGGTTAACCACTTGAACCCCGGCACCCCCCTCCCCTATTCTGGGGGGAACATTACCCCTAATAGGGGGGAGGGGGGGGGTGGCGTCTACAAGCTGTATCAGCTATATCTGGGGTATGAGATTTGGTTTAGAAAGAAACAACGGCAGACTGAGTGCAGTTGTAACTCTAGGTGGACCCGTTTTACTGAGAATATATAGGGTTTAAGTGGTTTAAGCCCTTAAACAGAATGCTCACTCAGACAGGATTTCATGGGTGCTGAAGCGGAGTTGGATTCAGTCTAAAGGTCAGCTCTACAGAGATGTCAGTCAAACGGCGCGGAGATAGTGCAGTTCCTGACATAATTCCTCATCTTTGGTTCATCTCCGTAGGCAGTGAGCTGAATGAGAAAACTATTCCCAGAGAGAGATGGCTCCATCACACACACACACACACACACACACACACACACACACACACACACACACACACACACACACACACACACACACACACACACACACACGCCACTTTTTGCTTTGACAGGTCGGGTTTTTTCGGTAACACTTTACTTGAGGGGGGAAATTCATACGTGTAAATAACACTTAATTAATGATGACGAACTCATGCACAGATCAATTCATCATGAAGTGATCATTAATTCCTGGTCCTTTCCATTATCTAATGGCGATCTTAAGCAAGTGTAATATTTCATTAGTTAAGGACGTTATTCCACTGTTCACTTCTGTGCCCAGAATGAGTGCTCAACCTGGGCACATTTAGTGATATTGTTATATTTTTTTGTTGCAAGTTAGTTTGCCGCTTTAGATTAGTATTACAAAACATATGCCATTACCAATTAAGCTGTATGTTATCTATTAAAAAAATGCATCTAGCAGCTTACTTATACGACTAACATTGTGGTATTACTACTTTTAATCTGAGTACTTCTTCCACCACTGTGAGTTTCTGTGTGACTTCTGCTCCAAAGTCGGCTACAGTGAGTTAGAATACAGATCGGAAGATATCTGTAGTAGGTGCCTCTCTCCATAAACACACAACAACGCACGCGTGCAAGCATGTGCGCGTGCACGCACATGCACGCACATGCACGCTGATGAATGATGATGACCTCCAACTGCTCTGTCACTCCTGATGGCATCAGAGGAACTTTGGCATTGGACCTATCTCTGTACTTTGTAATTGAGGTGTTTTCACTGATGGATAGGGTGGAGTGTGAGAGATAGAGAGGCAACAGAGAGAGAGAGAGAGAGTGAGAGAGCCAGACAGACAGACAGACAGACAGACAGACAGACAGAGCAAGAAAGAGAGAGACAGAGAGAGTGAGACAGACAAAGTCATAGAGAGAGTCAGACAGACAGACAGACAAACAGACAGACAGAAAGAGCGAGTGAGAGAGAGAGTAAACAAATGATTTCAGACAGACAGATGTGTCTCTCCTGCCATCCAGCTGATGTTTCAGACAGGACGTCTATCTCCTCTGATAGGTGAAGGTCACCAGGGTCTGTGTGTGTGTGTTTATCTTCATCATCCTGAGGAAGAGGCAAAGAAGGACAGGACGCTGTTCTCTTGAGCAAGACATTTTGGATAATGTGTGCAACAATTAATCGAAGTAATCAAGTTAATCGATTAAAAAAATAAAAAAATAATATATATATATAATTTAATAAAATAATCGATTAACAAATATCAAACCTTATTTTGGACATGTTATAATAGGTTCAAAATTTCACAAAAATGTAAAATCCTTTAAAATTGTTTATAGCTAGCATGATTATATGAATGAATGATAACCCACATTTAGCAGAATATATAATACAATCTAAAAAATGGAAATGGATTGAAAGAGTTGCATTTAGTCCCTCCCGAGCAGATGTACTTTAAATGTTGCCATAACACTTCAGTAAGATGTAAATTTGTTCCATTAATGTGTCAATGTAAGTAATTCAAGTGTTTGATTTAATTTGGTTTACACTTTATAGATCCGCGGTTCACATAAACATTCATATACCATTGTATACTTTCTCTTACGTACCCCATAGTACCTCCATGTACCACTAGCAGTACATGTACGCCCATTTGAGATCCACCGCTCCAAGGGTTGCTTTTAGACTCTAAATCAAGGGGACGGCGCAGTCCACACCACAACTATAAGTACGACAGTGGAGAGTGATATAATTGGGATCCCCCTCTCAGAGCGATTTAACGAACGAAACACTGGCAGCCAATCAAAGATCATACAAATTTACCGTAATGAGTCACTCACGTTCAACATGTTTACAGAACCTTATCGTTCATCAGTGTGGATGCTCACATCATTATCCTTATAGTTATCTTTATATATTGTCCTGTGGACAGGCGGCAGGCAAAGCATGGTGTTGGAAAAGCATGGTGTTGCCAAACTTTCAATGCTGTGCCCCGCCACAACTTTCACTAAATGAGCCTTGCTTCCAGAACAATGCCTGTGAAAGTGTCAGAACTCAACAATCTGTGGTGGAAGTCACTGTCTGAGAAGTAATGCAACGATACTGCTGCCATTTACTTAATTGAAGTAGGTGAACAACAGCTTGTCACTTTTGACGGCTGATTTGACAGCTAGCATTAATGTACAACGGTAATCGCCCTTATCTGCAGAATCTGTTGCATTCATGACACGTCTTATCTTATCAAGATGCTGCTTGTTTTTTTGCCTCTAGCTCGCATGTTTGCTTCCCTCCGGAAGAAAAGGAAAACATGTACAGGTATAAACTAAAAAACAAAAAACTGCTGCAAAGGAGACATGAAGGACAGACTTGATGTATCCTCCCTGATCCTCGTTCAAAGTGGTTTGGGGAGCCTCCTGTCTCCTCCTCGCTCATGGCTCCTCCAAAAGCAATTTAATATTTTAGGATGTGAACAATCTGGAGGTGAGGAGATTTGGAGGATTTAGCTTTGGTCTGTCTCTCTTTCTGCCCCTGTTTCTGTGTCTTCACTCTGACCACTCCCACATTCCATTCTCATCTCCATTGGGCCAGTGGGGCCGGGGCCCGCGATATATGTAAGTGCACGGTCTTTGGGGAGCCTCGCCCTGAATTCCCCCTTTTGGGCGGGGGCACGGGCGGGGACTTCTTTCTTCTACAATAGAACAGCCCAAATACCTAATCTCAGTACCGGCCTCAGTGGCGCACCTCGCTAATCATTAAACTCCCAATCCTCTTCCACCGGGAGTCTGGGATCGACTCCCGCTTAGGAGAAAACCTTTTCAATCCTCAACTACTTTTTTTCGCCGATAAAGTATAGTTTTTGCTCCTGACAGGCATGAGCTCGGCCCTGGCCTCCCTAGGTTGGCAGAGGGAATGTAGTGCCCAGGATTACATAGACAATTGGCACTGGGTGTAAAATATAGGGTTACAAAATCGTGGGATAAAAATTAAGTAAAAAAAAAAAAAAAGTATAGTTTTGGACCATGACCGAGGCGCGCCGACTCAGCAGACCTTGAGGCCGAGGAATCGCACCCGAGCGCCTCCAGGCGCGAGTGCCCGCGACGACCGGCCGATGGTCTGCTAGTCGACTAAGCGCCGTCCGAATTATGTACCGATAGGCACAGAATCGTAAATAATATTGGTGGGGACTGCGTTTGCCCCACTGACTGCGTTTGCCCCAACTGCCACTCAAAGTGACTACTGGCCAATCACAGTGCGTCTTTCCCGGGACTTAACCAGCTCTCAACTTCCGGTACACAAACGCAGCACACTCCCAAAGCTGGCCCGGGGCCCAGGGGCCCTTGACTCTCAGGGGCCCTTCGGGGTAACTGGGCCGCGAGGCCATAGACAATTTTCTAAAATGAAATGTATAGGTTAATCAAATATCAAATCAGTGGGGCCCCTCCTCACGTTCTCTGTATTTACAGCTGAGGTTCTCAAACCCAGGGGTTGGGTTTGAGGCCTTGACAAGTTAAGGTTATTATTATTACATGCAAATACATGCACATACTGTACTTAGTTTAGGTTACAGACTGTAAACCCTGTACGACAACAAAATGTCCACAGTGTGCTTTCTTGACCCACTCAAACCTGAGCAGTGTGTGTGTGTGTGTGCTGTGCCCACCTGACTGCCCGTTGTGGGTAGCGCACCCCTAAAAGATGATCGGCGCGGGGGTTAATCCGTCCCCATGCCTGGAGTTCCCAGGGATCAGCCGGGTCACTGATCAGCTCCTGGGCTCATTGTGCTGACTCACTGCCACATCCTCATCCTTGTGATGTGTCGTGTTCTTGGTCTGTGTTGGATGTTCTGCCTTTACCATCACGTAAGCCTTTGTTTATTATTAAATGGGCTCCCGACAAATTTTTTAGTTGGTTGCACTGATGCACTAAACTGCTAAAACCTTTTCATATACGGAGATTCACCAGCATATAATTTCGGTGCACCCCCCCACCCACACACACACACACACACACACACACACACACACACACACACACACACACACACACACACACACACACACACACACACACACACACACACATAGACAGACCTGCTAGATGCAGTGGTGGAAAGTAACTACGTACATTTACTTAAGTGCTGTACTTAAGTGCAATTTTGAGGTAATTGTACTTTACTTGAGTATTTCCAATTTCCAATACTTTTACTTCTACTCCACTACATCTCAGAGGCTAATATTATACGTTTACTCCACTACAATTATTTTAACACTTTAGTTACTAGTTACTTGGCAGATATAAATTATTACATTATAAAACATACAATAACCACTTTAGCCCTATTTTATACCTAGGCTATTTGAAAATAGCAGATCTACAAGCTCACAACGCTTCGCATCGCGACGCGTTGTGAGCTTGTAAATCTGCTATTTTCAAACATTTTAGTACTTTTGGTACTTTAAGTACATTTTGATGCCAATACGTTTGTACTTTTACTCAAGTAAATTTTTAATTCTGGACTTTTACTTGTAACAGAGTATTTCTATACTGCAGTATCGGTACTTTTACTTAGGTAAAGAATTTGAGTACTTTTTCCACCACTGGCTAGATGTGGTGATGTGGTGCACTCGTGCAACCAATGAAAGTGTTTAGTTGTACTGGACAGATTGTTGGGTGCATGTGAGCTGAAAACAGGTGCGCCCTGGAGCCCTAAATAAAGTATTACTGGTGTTGACCTGCCTCGGTCCACACCTGACACACACTTGGACCAATGGGCAGCCCCTAAGTTAACCCATTAAGACCAGGAAAAGCATCTGTCATTTTAGATTTTAACCACTTTAACCATTATTTTATACTTTGGCTATTCAAAAATAGCAGATATACAAGCTCATAACGTGGCACCGAGTGCTGCGCTATGAGCTTGTAATTTGTGCAAATATCTGATTTTATTATTTTAAAGTGAACATTTGTAACTTAAATCTTTGCTTCTGGGGGTCCCTGGAACTAAATATTTTGAGATTGGGGGGTCCGCGGCCAAATACATATAATTTTGACACGAAAAAGTTTGAGAACCACTGATATTAATCAAGGGAAGGGGAGGGGGGTGGGGTGGCGGATTGCAGGTCTACTCAGCTGACAAAGGGAGGGAGAGGCGTGGTGCGACGTCACAACACACATCATACAACCAGCATCTGCTCTGCTCCAAAAATACACCACGACACACACACACACACACACACACACACACACACACACACCCCCACACACACACACACACACACACACACGCACACACGCGCACACACACAGACACACACACACACACACACACACACACACACACACACACACACACACGTATGACTATTTGTGAGGACATCGTCATTTTAGGTTGGCAATTTAACTAATCTACAAGCTCACAACCCATCGCACTGCAACGCGTTGTGACTGTGTAGATGCTGTTATGTTGTGTGTGACATCGGCATGCAACTAAGTGCCGTATAAATCAGGCATAACGTTGACCTCTGAATGCCTATAACCCCAACCTGAATGTTTGAATTTCTCTTGTGAGATTCAGCCAGGACATTTGTCCTCACATTGTCTTTTTCTTGAATTCTCCTACACATGCTTGGTTCACTGGGATGCTAGGTTCACTGGGGATGCTAGGTTATGCTAGGTTCTCAGGGACACTAGCTTCACTGGGATATGTTCTCTCAGGGACACTAGGTTCACTGGGATGCTAGGTTCACTGGGATGCTAGGTTCTCAGGGACACTAGGTTCACTAGGGATGCTAGGTTTTCAGGCATGCTAAGTTCACAAGGATGCTAGGTTTTCAGGGATGCTAGGTTTTCAGGGATGCTAGGTTCACTGGTATGCTAGGTTCACTAGGATGCTAGGTTCTCATGGATGCACCTTGCTTTGTTTCCTTGTGTGTGTGTGTGTGTGTGTGTGTGTGTGTGTGTGTGTGTGTGTGTGTGTGTGTGTGTGTGTGTGTGTGTGTGTGTGTGTGTGTGTGTGTGTGTATCCAGAGAGGTGGAGCAGGTGGGGGTATCGGACCTGGAGATCATCTCTCAGCCGGTAGAGGAGAAGGCGTATGCCAGGTCGGTGCCGGTGCAGCTGGTGAGTTTTGGCTACAGAGACCTTCCTCTGGCAGCGCTGGACCTGTCCCTGGCCGGATCCCAGCTGCTCTCCAACGCCGACGACGAGGAGAACAGAGAGGGGTGAGTGAGCCACCGCTGGACGTCATACATTTACACCTATTGTTGCTGGCGGGCAGAAATCTCTTATCTCCATATTTTTACTTTTTGTGTTTTTTTCCGTAAATGAACTTGAGCACTTGATAATACTACAGCGTCACACAAAAGCATCAAAAGTAGCAGATCTGGGCCCGGATGGCTGGCGTAACGGTCCGGGCACCTAGGCTGCTAAGTTCAAGTCCAGTTCCCGACGACCTTTGCTGCGGGTCACTCCCCATATCTCTCTCCCCATTTCCTGTCAGTCTACTCACGTATTCTATCAAATAAAGGCAGACAAAGGCAAATAAATAAATCGGCAAGCTCGAAACGCGGTGCGAAGTGACGAGTTTCGAGCTTGTTGATCTGCCACTTTTGCTCATTTTGAAAAGTAACAGTTTTGGTCTTAATGCGCTTTCCACCCGACAGAGACGGTACAAAAGCGAGACAAAGCTTTTTAGGGTAATATAAGGAAGCAAACCTACAGACCGACTAGTGAATCGGAGAAGAACATGGGTCGACTAATGAGCAGGAAAGGACTCCATGCACACTATCTTCTTCACTTGTTGCAAACAGAAATATTAATTTGCAACAATGTTTCGGTGAGCAGACCTTCATCTGGTTATTTTACATATTTAATATTTATTTATTTTAATAATCTGCGTACCATAACGTTTCCAATAAACAAAATAAAATTCAGGTGAAGAAGATGGCATGAGTCCTTTCTTCTGTATGACTTGACTTGGTAGCGGGTTTGCGACTGCTGTGTTTTGCTGTTTGTTTTTTCAAATCAACAAAGAAATCAAAATGTCTTTCACTTCAAGTCCAGATGAAACGGCATTTTGAAAATATCAGTAACAGGATAAGCAGATGGGACATAACATTGTGAGGAATTTGATATTTGCAAAAAGTATTAAAACGATTATTTCACAATCATAATGATGTATTGGGGGGGAAAGCAATACTTCGATCCCACACAGCTTGGTGAACGAATGTATGGTAGATATACACACAAAGGACAGTTAATAAGACATGTTTACATGTTTACAAGGGTTTTCCCTTTATGTGTAATGTTACCTTTAAGACTGTGAATACACACCTCCACGTAATTGTCTGTGCGACAGTTGTTGTTATAATTTTTGGTCTGAAAATAAACGGTGTTCCTCTTGGCTCTTCAAAGATGAGCATCATCTCCGTCCTTTCCTAAACCGCACTCCTACAAATGCATTGTTTTCTTTTTCTTTTAGATTTTCATATACCCTTTACGTTATCACATATCTAAATCATACAGTAGACTATATACCGTATAAAATTATAAGCAAACTTTCCTTACTGTTTCTCTGAGCCGACGGAAGCATCATAGCAGTAAATCGTTTTTAAATGAAGGGTGGGTTACTCAGACATGGTGAGTGCATCCACGGCCATAAATAAATGCACTTCACATAACTACAAGGCCTAATAAATCTAGTTTCCTCTCTTGCTCGATAGGGCCAGATATGAGCCTATTAAATTATTCACCATTACTGGGTCGGAGACTTGAATGCATCTAATAATGTCACTGTGCTAGACCACTGTTGCCAGGCATTTAATAAACATAAATTGAAGAAATGGTCGGTACGTGTTTCTATGGTTCTACGGGGTTGTCACACACACCAAAGCTCCATTTATACTCCTGTTTTGAAAGTGTATCGTTGCTGTCGGTCAGAAACCTCTTATCTCTCACGTTTTTTTTGTAAATGAATGTACTTGATCACACTAAAGCGTCACACAAAAGTATCAAAAGTAGCAGATCTGCAAGTGACGCGTTTTGAGCTTGTAGATCTGCTACTTTTGCTGTTTTTCATATGAGGTCTCCATTCGACAGAGACGATATCTATCTCAAAGCGGTAGAGCGGCCTCTTGGGAATCGTAAGGTTCCCGGTTCGATCCCCGCCTACATTAGTGCTGAAGTGTCCTTGAGCAAGACACGGAACCCCTAACTGCACCTGATGAGCTGGTTGGTGCCTTACCTGGTCTCCTCCACAGTCGATGGTGTAAATGGGTGAATGTAATGCTCATTGTGAAGCATTTTGGATAGTGTACCATTTAGGTATGTTTTATTTTTCAGAAAAAGTGCTCAAACATAGATTAAACGGAGAGAACGTTCAGAAGTATCTGTACAGTATAAATGGGCCTCAACAGGAGGTGTGAACTGAATCATATTTTATCGCCAGTAGCTCCCAGAGTCACTGTATTCTTTCTTGTACAGTATATCAGCACATACTTATTGTTGAGAAAATTAACTGCTCTGTCACAGCACATCCTATAAATCTGTGTATTGATCATTTTATGTATTTGTCCTTCATTTAGTGCTTGAGCCCTATTTTTTTTTTGTGGCAATAACTGATCTATAAGCTCACATTGCGACATATTGTGAGCTTGTAGATCTGATTTTTTGCTATTTGTGGAAATGTTTTCGTAAGTATTTGTAAATAGAGATATGCATTCGGACAGTGCATTTGCCTCGTTTCACACAGGCACTGACAAAATATCTCGACAGCGCAGGGATTGCAAACTATCTTGAGCCAAACCTGTGACTGTGGATGTGCTGTTGTGTCCCTCATGTGGCAGTGTCAGCAATATTCTAATGACAACGTGCAATTTTGACTAATGACAGCCAACATATGCAGTCTCTCTTGTCTTATGTGGTGAACCGTGTAGATTGCATAGGATGCACAGAATCCTAACAACATGCCGTTCCTGTAGAGGGTTTTTCCTTTTCATTAGGCAGGCGTTTTTAGTCAGTTAACACCAGATTTACTTCCGCTACTACTTTGTTTGTTTTTCTTTCTTTTTTTTGTTTTGTTCTTAACACATTGGCTGCCAAAGACGCATATCTGCGTTCTATTTAATCCCTCGCCTGGCTGCCAAAGACGCAGATCTGCGTCTATAAAAATAAAAGGAAAAAAAAATAAAAAATGATTTATCGAAGATTTAAACTCCTATCCACTTCCTTGTTAACTTAAAACTTAAAAATTCTGTATCTCGGCTCCTGAGTACTTTTTCTTTCAATGAAAAATCTCTGGCAGTCTACAGCAAAACATCTGAAATAATTCTGGCAGATTAGGTGTTAAAATCATTTTTTTTCACTATCAGTTAAATCATTGAGTTTGAGTAACTGTTGCACCCCAATTTGATAGCGCTGCAAAGGCTTAGCAGCCTGTTGGGGACCCACTTTTTTTTATTTTTTATGTGCGAGGACATCCTTAGACTTAGAGCACTTGTGAACTACCAAGAAACAATAAGTGATTGTGTGAGATATGATGGCATGCAGCCAACTGGGATTTTAATTAATTAAACTGATTCAGGGTGTTTCTCTCATAGTGAACGGAAAGTGACTGTGATTTAATTAATTCATGCTGTTCACATCTCCGCTGGTGCTACATGTAGCTTTTGGACAAATAATATTTCAAGTAACACCTTGAAATATTCATACTCACTGAACAAGTGTGACTATGAAAAAATGAATCTGAAAGGGAACATTTTCTACTGTACTTTGTGCACCTGGAGAACCCCCCCCCCCCAAAAAAAAAAGAACATTGAGACAATGTGATGTGGAAATAATTGTGGAATCAAGTGGAACTGCTTCGCTGTGCATAATAAAAAATAAGTTGCAAGTAACTTGACTCAATCTTTGCTTGATGCTTTATGAGTTACTGCAGAATCCTGCCTGTAGACGTGGGGATGGGACCTCATCTAGTTTCACCAGATGATCAGAGATCTCTGCCTACTGATACATCTGGTGATACCTATCTATCAATGAATGGGTTAAAACTGTGTGGAAACGATTAATACATTAAATTAAATTAAAAAACATCTAGAGTTCGGGGCAGCTACGCGGCCCTCACACCTACGTTGCACCGCCGATCCGTGCGTTTGACTCCATAATACTGTATGTGCATCTCCATTATGTGCATTGATGGGGCTGCTGTGTATCCATTAGGCAATTATATAGTAGTAACCATAACGACCAGAGTTCTAAGTTATTCAACGTGGCCACAGTAACCATAACATCGCACCGCCGATCCGACCGATATGCCTATATTCGATTCGCAGCGGGGACTGTTTCTGTTGTCTGACATTAATGCTGACGGTATCTGACATCATGCCCTTGTCGGGGCCCCCCAAGGGCAGCGGTCCGCCCTCCCGCCCACCCACCGCCCACCCATTAGGCAATTGTTATACAGGATAGGATAACAGCTTCACAGAACCAATGCAAAGACTTTAGGGTGGTCCTTGATATTGGAATGGGATCAGGATTGGTTTTCAAAGCAGTGGGTTTGTTAGCACTGGTTTTCTCCGCTGTTCAATTCATTTAGATTTCCCCAAGACTAGAGCCAATCAGATTAGAGAACCACCACACTTATACTTGGTAGGGTGCGTTCGGAAATGCGCACCGGGAGCGCACTCGCCTATTAGTTTGTATGGGCCAGTGCGCTCAATAGCTGATCTACAATGTCACAGCACGTTGCATCGCAGGCCCGGCGCCACGGGGGTGCCTGAGGGGGCCTGGCACCCTCACTTTCAAATTGTGCCCCCTCAGTTTATTTTTGAAAAAAAAAGAAAACATGTAATTTTATTTGTTATAATAAAGTATTTGATAAAAAATCGGTAAAATCAGGCAAAGCAAGCAAGCTTGTAGATTCGCTTTTTTTATGTTTTATTTTTTATGTTTCGAAAATGTTCACCTGACTTGCCAACACATGGACGCCAGGTTGAAAGTCATTAAGGCCTTATTTTCAATTTATTTTGACAAATAAAACCCAGGCAAGTTAGGATTAGAATAAATATGAGACAGTTTGATCCATAGGCGTTTTGCTTTGGTTTGAGAGAAACTAAGGTGGCTGGAGTGACTAAAATATAACTTGATATTATTTAAATAAGTTAAATGAGTTGTGTATAGGAGTAGATGTGAGACGTATGCTGTATAGAGTAGTGTCTACAGTTTGTAGACACACGCTTAGACACGCACACGCATGCACAAATGTCCCATATTATACATGATAACCATCAGTCGACTATTAAGTGTCTCCTTAAGCCCTTGACCCGCTGTCACCCCAATTCTACATGATGTCCATTTATCATTGGATGACACCCCCTGGCTTGTCCAGCATCCATATGTTAATCACAATCAATTAATCACGTCACTCTGAATATCCGCCTGCCGTCCTCTCTCCCTCTCTGTGGGACAATTACAGCCAGTGGTGCTACTCAAGTACTGTACTTAAGTACAATTTTGAGGTAATTTTACTTTGCCTGAGTTTTTCAATCTTTCAATACTTTATACTTACTCCCCTACATCTCTGAGCCAGATATTGTACTACTCCACTACAATTATTTGACTGCTTTAGTTTAGTACTAGTTACTTTTACCGATTTAGATTATTAATAAAAAAACATACACTGACCAATTAAGCTCTATTTAATACTTTATACAAATTTTCAAAAATAACCGATCTACAAGCTTGAGAGCTTGTAGATCAGCAGTGTGAAATGGGGCATTCTGCACTATTTACTTTGGTACTTTAAGTATTATTTTGATGCCAATACTTTTACTCAAGTAACATTTTTAATACAGTACTTTTACTTGTAGCAGAGTATTTCAACATTGTGGTATTGCTACTTTTACTCAAGGAAAAATAAAAACAGCCTTTCTCACAGCTGACACCCTGCCTGCACACACCCCAATAATACAGCATGTGCTATGTCATCATAATCAATCACCAACTGTGAAACACTCTGCTCAGCCCTAAAACTTCTACAAGTTCTGATTTAGCACTTATTATTACATCTATAACCACAGCGGTCATTTGCACACTTTCAGAGTTACAAATGGATGTTTCACTGTCTACATTATGTGCCTGAGAATCACCATGGTCCCTGCAACTTTGAAGGTCACTGCAACACCACTCAGTTTGTCTAAGTTTACGGCAAAAATGTAATGGTGTAAAATATCCCCTCTCAAAAAAGAAACGTGTACGGTTTTAGAAATGTGTGTTCCCATAATTCAAATGGAGCTATTAATCATATATGACTGCATAAACTCCTGAAGTAGCTTCCTTACAGGAGATTGATTGGAAAATACACACATGCATGCAAATTGCTGGTTCTTCAGTGGTTCTAAGGGTGGTTGCGGTTCTATAATATAGCACCACTGTCGTACAAAGAACCTGTTCAGCCTCTGTATGGTTCCTTAGAGGTTTTACTGGTTCTTCAGTTTAGTTTAGACACCTCTAATGGTTCTATACTATAGCACCATTTGACAAAGGTTCTATGTAGCACCTTTAAGATACAGTAGGTACTATACAGTAGCACCAAAAGAGGTTCCCATGTGATTATGATCCAAAGAGACACTTTTGGTGCTATTTAGCACTATTTTCGTTTAGTTATAATACGTCATCTAGAAACAGCTCCCACTGTGAGATTCTTTGGCAGATATTACCCAGTAAAAAATGATGCACTTTCAGAGTTACAAATGGTTAAATGAACACTGAGGATTTCACTGTGTAGGTGCCTGAGAATCACGATGGTTCCTGCAACTTTGAAGGTCACTGCAGCACTCAGTGTGTCGGCAAAAATAAGATGGAATAAATCGTGTACGGTTTTAGAAATGTGTGTTTTCACATAATTCAAAAGGATACAGCTGCCTGCGGTATGAATAATATGACATTCTCAGTGTGCGGTGCAATTTAGGCATTTAGCAGACACTTTTATCCAGGGCAACTAACAATAAACAAGGGAAATAATCGCATAAATAGAGTGCAGAGAGAACAATGTGGTACCTCACGAAACGAGGATACCAAGTAAACAATGCATCTGTCTAAACAACATGCTATCTAAATAATATTTTGTACATTTGAAACTACTGTATAGGATACCAGCCAGGTAAACAATAAACCTAGAAAATGTTTAAATAACATGCTATCTAAATAACATTTTGTACATTTGAAACTATAGGATACGTGGTATACAATGAACCTAGCATGTCGGCAGTGTTGATTTCGTCGACTAAAACTATGACGAAAAATGTTCGTCGACTACCTTTTTTCACTGACGAAAACTAAATAAAAACTAAATAAAAACTAAGCTATGATGACTAAAACTAAGACTAAATATATTGACAATGTTGTCAACAAATAAAAACTAGACTAAAATGTTAGAGAGGGACTAGTGGAGAAGAGATCCAGTAGAACTAAAAGACAAGTCATTTTATGCTTGGTTGCGCTAGGGTGTGCATGCTGAAAATATCAGATCTACAAGCTCACAACGCGTCGCGCTGCGACGCGTTGTGAGCTTGTAGATCGGCTATTGTCAGCATGCAACCAAGTGTAAAATCAGGCATTACGACGCCATCAACGCACCCCCAAAATACATTTTAGTCGACTAAATCAACTGTAGATTTAGTCGACTATAATCTTATGATATTTTGTCGACTGAAATTAGACAAAAACTAAAACATTTCAGATGATTAAAATATGACTAAATCTTAATGGAATTTTATTCAAAAGACTATGACTAAAACTACCGGTAAATCAAAATTTGCTGTCAAAATCAACACTACAGTACATGTCGGTCTAAACAGCATGCTAACTAACTAATTAACATGATTAACATTTGTGGTCAAGAAAAACAAATCAAGAAACAAAATATCATGAGAACAATTGACCAAGACATGTCTGATAGCCATATCTTGGTCAGTCACTAGCAAATATAGCATCAGTCGGTAAATATAGCAGTGTACAGAGCAAAACGCAGTGCTTGTTTATCAGATTCAGCATGGATACAAGCAGTGCTGGTCTGGCATATGGATAGTATATGAGGTCATGCAGTGCAGGTCTAGCATATGGACAGTGTATGAGGTCATTTTTACAGATGTCCTTATGATTAGTCACAATAT
This sequence comes from Gymnoscopelus braueri, assembly GCF_963280865.1. NCBI lineage: Eukaryota > Metazoa > Chordata > Actinopteri > Myctophiformes > Myctophidae > Gymnoscopelus > Gymnoscopelus braueri. The sequence continues at coordinate 22,859,706 of NC_137603.1, forward strand.
TAGCAGTTTGTATTTTTTCCTGTTCAAACTTGGCCGTCCAAGCCATCCTGTCCAGCCGTAGTGACTCAAACGTGTGACTGTGAGCTCGCAGTTGGACATACACAAACACCATAAGCCTAAGACCAGGATCCAACATGCACACACGCATGCACGTGCACGTGCACACACACACATGCATGCGCACTCGCACACACGCACATGTATACAAGCACGCACTCACGCACGCACACACACACACGCACACACAAACACACGCACACGTGTTCGCATGCATGCACGCACCAATGCATGCAAGCACGCAATGCATGCACACAGTCACACACAGACATGCACACAGTTAAACTATCTTGCTTAAACAGTTTGTGCACACATATGCAGCTAAATGTATACTTACAGTACATTAACCTTCTGATATGCACACACACACACAGAGACACGACGAGCCGCCTCGTCGTCCAAGTGCTCCGTTTGACACCAAATCAGGCCTCAGTCCATTGGGTCCCCTCAGCTCGCCAGAACAGATGGGATTCCACAGACACACCGTCAACGGTGGCCAACGGTGACACTGACGCCACGCGGCACGTTGTCACGGCCAAACCCTGTACACGACAAGCCCCATTTATCTCATTCCTTGTCGAAGTCCCGCACCGGTGGTGGAAGATCTATAATATGAATTATTTGGGGGTTCAACCATGTACTGGCCCGTCTAATATTGGATTCATTGCACACCGACCACTGAACACCTTATGCCCATACCTAACACCATGTGCACAATCCTCATGAATTCCCTCCCAGCTATCCTAATATTTCCTCTTTTTCACCCCCCCAGGCATTCGCCTAGGTTGCCTAGAAACACCCCTGCTGGTGATGACCAAGTTGAAGAAGACTCTTTAAACAATAGATGTATCAGTGGAGTGAAGGTTATTTTACCAGTGGGTTCCATTCATCCTGGCTGCGTTTAATGCGACAGGTCACTATTTCACATTAACCACAGTCATTAGTACAAAATGTCTGCCTGTAAAAACCCTGCCAGCACCAGTTGTAAAACTCATCATTCTGTCCTTTAGCTTTAATGAGATTCCATTTAAAGCCAGCGAGCGTGAGCCGCAGATACGCTGTATCTTGTTACATCTCCACTACATATTAATTGGTACGCTAATAACCCCACATTAATTTACGTTAAGTTAACCAAGCCGTGCATTTGGGCTTTCATTGGAAACTTTTAAATGAGCGTTGGTATGTAACATGGAGGGCTACCGAGCAGTGGCGGAGCGTCCGGGGAGGCCAGGGAGGCGGCCGCCTCCCGGCCCGCGACCCTCGCGGGCCCGTGCCGTCAGATAATAAATCTGTAAAATCAGGCAAAAATAAGAATTAAACAACATAACCCTAACCTAACCCTACCCTAACCCTAGAACCGAAATAAAGTGACAAAAAGCCCCCCAAAAAGTGACCGAATCCGCCGAAAACCCGCAAAAAAATGCGGGTTTTCGGCGCGCGGGTGCGCAGGGGGGGCCTGATCACTGTGCTGTGCCTCCCGGCCCGGCTTTCAGTTGTTCCGCCACTGCTACCGAGTGTAAAAACCAAAATGCTGCCTTAGCTCGACTGCTCCAATTTTGTCAGTCAGAAGGCTTAAGTCAATTTGCAGGAACTGGTAGGTGAATGTGTGTCTCCAAAAAACATTGCTGGCAAATAGGGATGCACAATATTGACATTTTCGCCGATATCCGATTACCAATTAAGGACAAATCAAGAATCAAGAATAAGCCAGTATCGACCGATACAATACTGTTATTGCAGTACAAGTTTCTAGTAGACTTTACCATACACCTGTTATACAGTAACTGTGATTCTAGGTGCAGATGCAGACTTCTAAAAAACTGTGAAATCTTATTACCTGATTTATTAGGCTTACTGATGCAAAATAATTGAAATCTGCAAAGTAATCGTCAAATAATTGTAATGGAGAAAAAGTACAATATTTGTTTCTGAGATGTAAAGGAGTTGATCTATGATGTCATATTGAAAAATGGAAGTACCTAAAAATCATCAAGTACAGATACTTTCCACTACTGGCCCCTTGCACTATAACTTCATGTTTCACTGCGGTTGTTCACCGTGTGCATGAGCGATTCCCAGTAAACTACTGTGGCGCTCTCGCTTTCCATAACGTCCCTCTCGTTATAGGAATCGCTACTGTGTTTGATTACGGAATGTCGCAATAACGCGCAAACATCGCTGCAGCCTCGCGTCTGCATTGGCTTTACAGAGCGGCAGCATGAAACCTGGCGTTTCCTGAGTTCTGTGCGTCTGGCAAGAAGGAGCAATCGCTGAACTCACCTTTAGGGAAATGGGGCAAGGGAAATTACGCTTTCTTTTTTTATGGATGTGTGGAATGAAGAACTGAAGTCGGGAGAAATAGAGACGGGCCGCGGTGAGTTCAATCCACAGCCATCAAAATGATAACGTATCAGGGAGAGGAATCTGTCGCCTGCTCCACTGACTCTCCCGGGGAGAGTGGATTGCCTTTCCTCCCACAGCCCGTATTAAGCCTGATTACGACTTCGTCGCACAGCGGTGTCGCGCGTTTAAAATAGCCGACCTACAAGCTCACAACGCGTCGCGGATGCGACACGTTGTGAGCTTGTAGGTCGGCTATTTTCTGAGCATAAGTTAGGCATTAGGAGTTTCATTGACTCCCCGAGGAGAAGGGCCGTAGTGTGCACTGGGGGCGGCGAGGCTCGCGTGGCAGCGATGTTTGGCAAAGAGCAAGTGTGTGTGTGTGAGAGTGTGTCTGCTCTGGAAATTGAGAATGTCACAGTCACAGTGTAGGTGCTCTATCAACACAGTGACGCTTCATTGAGACTGAGGAGTGCAGAAGTGATGGTGCCGCTGCTGTATAGCAGCCTTGGACTTTTTGAAGGGGTTTCTTCTCATCTCTCCAGGTCTGACAAACGTTTGTCAGACCAGTTCAGTCAGAGAACTTTCCATGTGTCCTTTGGGATGTTTTTTTTGGTCATACAGCAGCTACATTTGCACATACTGTGCGTGAAATGTGTCTGCTGCATTTACTCATCCCAACTATCAGTGCTGTGTGTGTGTGTGTGTGTGTGTGTGTGTGTGTGTGTGTGTGTGTGTGTGTGTGTGTGTGTGTGTGTGTGTGTTGTAGTAGTTCGAACGGAACAGGTAGTAATCAAGAGAAAACTCTCCAAGCCGTCACAGTGTCATGATGACGTTTTGTTGGCAGTCAGTGTTGGGCTTTTTACAAAAGATAAGAAAAGTAATTGATTACTCATTACTCTGTTCAAAAGTAATAATATTTCTTTACCTCCCTGCCAACAGTAACATGTGTAATTTGGTTCAATTTGTACACTCTGAGTTAAATGAGCACTCAGGATGACTCAGTGTAGTGATCGTTATGCAATCCTCTTATAATAATGGTTCATTTCATATGTCTGTTTACACCAGCCTGTCTGTCATCCCTCATTAGACCTTCACCACTGATTATGTCCTATTTCCTCCCTCCCTCTCTCCCCACCTTCCTCCCTTCATTCTCTCCTTGCTTGCTTCCTTTTCTTTGTAGACGTACACAAAATAAACGCCAGAAAAAAAAGAGAAAAAAGGGAGGTTAAGTATCACAGCATTAAAAATTATAACAAACAGACAAACATCACACAGGGAGAAGAGTAGATTTTGAGAACCCCCCAACCCCACAGTCGCAGCCCCCCACACATAGTTCAGTAACCACTGAGATACGGCAGGCCGCATCTCATGAGTCTATTCATTACAATGCACCATAACCACAGGCACAAGAGGCACCGTCAGGAACGACTATGGTTCATCACAGTAACCGTAGGAGAGGTTGGAAGGTTTGAAGCACCCACACGATGCGGATGTGATGCGTTGCAAGCCTGTAGATCATTGTTTCCCAAACTTTTTAGCTTGAGACCCAAACTATGGACACGAACTAGTGAAAATAGCCGATCTACAACTTGTGAGCTTGTAAATCGGCTATTTTCTCTACTTCTTAAAACATTTTTTTACGAAATTTCCTTGATTGATTTTGGGGGGAATCATTTGAAAGTCTTTTGAAATAATAATAATTAAAAAAAAAATTGGATACAAAAGGGATATTTACTCGCGACCCAAAAATGGGTCCCGACCCACTGTTTGGGAACCACTGCTGTAGATCAGCTATTTTTCAGTGGGCGTACATGGTCGTGCAGCAGGGCATACATCTCCTCTCTGAGCAGAGAGAAGGGGGCGACATTGGGGGAGGGGGGGGGCAGGGAGGCGGTTAGTTCTCCGCTAGCATCGGGGGGGCAGCTCTAGCTGCAGTGTTAGCAGTTTGGCCAGTGCCATGGTAAGTGGAGTTAGGTTATTAATAGAGTTGAGAGCATCCATCTTCCTGTCTGGAAGGAGCGAGGTGGCGTGGGTTTGTGTTCAGCGTTTTCACGCCCGCCCACTCTCCCTCCAGTCATCAAGATGCTCCTCTTTGTTTGTTTGCTCGCTCCGTTTTTTTTTTGCAGGTCGGAGAGCGTTGTTGTTGGTTTCTTTTTTTTCTCCCTCTCCGAGAATTTCAGCAGGAGTTGGGGTTAGAGATATGCCTGATTTATACTTAGTTATGCTACGTGCCTGTGTTCTGCACCGAAATAGCTGCGACACAGTTTGAGCTTGTAGATCTACTACTTTTTGGCATCAGGGTTACAAATGTCAAAAAAAATTGTTGAAAATGGCATTCATAAAATCGGCGTCCTAAATTGTTGATGTTCTCACAAGTATAATAATACAAACATGTGTGTGTGTGTGTGTGTGTGTGTGTGTGTGTGTGTGTGTGTGTGTGTGTGTGTGTGTGTGTGTGTGTGTGTGTGTGTGTGAGAGAGAGAGAGAGAGAGAGGGAGAGAGGGAGGAAGAATTGTAAGATGTGAAAATGAATATCGGGAAGCAATGTCGAGGGTCAGCTCTCATCACACCTCAAATCCATGCTTTAAACAGACATTACATTTGTCTCTGTACACAGCACAGCCAAACCCTTTCTTCCCCCACCCCCCCGAGGGCCCAAATATTTTTACCACTTTTTAATGTTTTTGTCTCCCAATTTGTAGTCAATATTCCAATGAAATCCACTCCAAACATTTAGATGTTGCTACTGCTGTTGTACCCTACTGCCAGTGAGGACGTAGAGCGTCTGATTTTGTTAACTTGAAACTAAAATAACAATCTAAAAGGAATTAAAATAAAATATTTGTTTTGTTTTTTCCCACCATCATATGTGATGTCATGCATTCTTTTATTCCACCTTTATCAGCTTCTATCAATCAAAGCCTTCGTCATACAGTAACACCTGAAAAACTAAGACTAAAATAGCCGAAATTCGAGTGGGGGACGGGGGAGTGACTTTTTTGGGCTATAGCCTATAATGACAACCCCAAAATACGGACTCCAGGTTGAAAGTGGTTCAACTTTATATTAGTGGTACTGCAAAGCAGAACACTGACACCATGCTGTGTCTAATGCCCTTCAGATTCAACCCCACCGAGTTAGATCACATTCTGTAACGTGTCCTCATCCCTGCCGTTCCCAGAGAGAGACAGAGAGAGAGAGAGATGACTCTTTTCCTCCACAAAGGATAAACCAAGAATTTCCAGAACATGTGAAATGTTTTAATTTTGTTACCAAAACAACCCCTGAAAGGGGAGGTACGCCATAAAAAACAAAAGCGAAAAATAGATTATCTATTTAGATTGTCTCTATATTAGCTTTTTTGTGGGGACATTTTTGGGCTGTGAAACCGCCCCTATAAGTGAGGTTTGGATATTTGTACAACAAATCCTGCGCTGTGATTGGCCAAAAATTTACCCCGCCTAACCCTGCACCGTGATTGGCCAATCACAATCTATTCAGGACTGTGATTGGCCAGTGTCACATGACACATGTGCATAGCCCTATATAAGAAACCATAACTTAAAAAAAAACATAAATTTGTTTTTTTTAAAGTTATGGTTTCTTCCATCATAAAGAGTGTTTCAATAAATGTATTTATTTTTTGTACATGATTGGTTGACTCCATTCAGTATTGTGATTAGCTAGCAAGACACCGCCCACTTCACACAGGGTGTGATTTTTTAAACTGCGTTCTGAGTTTGGGATTCCCAGAAACTCAGGCCTAGTACTACCTCCTGAGCAGGGCCCAAATTAGGCTCTGATTTGGAGACAAATCCAGAACCTGTGAAATACGTTTCACTGCACGGCACTGACAGTACGCTGAGTTGTTGTGGTGGAAAACAGCCAAAAAGAGAACACCTTGGTGTGGTGTGAGTTGTGTCAGATGCCGTCCCGGTGATGTGCGCCCCGTTTGCCAGACCAACAGACAGACACATATGTTGACACTGTGACACTGTGACATGGCTGCTCCAAAACGTTGGGAGCGCTGGGTCCCATGCAGCACCAGATGGCGCGTCTAAATCTGTGAGCAGGAGAAAAGATACAAGATGTTCCTATCCCATGCCACCCACCAGCCACGGGCCAAAGGTCCAAAATACAACAAACTGGCCTGGTTTGCACAATTCAGAGAATGTTTGGGGGCGGGGAGAGACGGGGAGAGTGCTAGGAGGTGGGGAGAGATGGGAGAATGCTAGGAGGTGGGGAGAGACGGGGAGAATGCTAGGAGGTGGGGAGAGACGGGGAGAATGCTAGGAGGTGGGTAGAGAATGCTAGGAGGTGGGGAGAGACAGGGAGAATGCTAGGAGGTGGGGAGAGACGGGGCGAATGCTAGGAGGTGGGGAGAGACGGGGAGAATGCTTGGAGGTGGGGAGAGATGGGAGAATGCTTGGAGGTGGGGAGAGACGGGGAGAATGCTAGGAGGTGGGGAGAGACAGGGAGAATGCTAGGAGGTGGGGAGAGACTGGGAGAATGCTAGGAGGTGGGGAGAGAAGGGCGAGAATGCTAGGAGGTGGGGAGAGATGGGGGAGAATGCTAGGAAGTGAGTAGAGTTAAATCTTTATTGAAGACACATTTTTTTCACGGTGGCCTTTGACACTGATTACACTGATTGTGTAAATTGTATAACTCTGTAATGCTGTATTAGCCCTTTTTCTGTTTGTAATATATTATTATTTGGTCATTTTAATGTGCTTTATAAATATTGAGTTGAGTTGAGGTCATGCTTCCCCTGAAACGTATTGTGATCCTTGTGGGTTTTTTATGTTCCGAAAATTTTCACCTATAATTACATGCCCAGAATAGCGATGCCAGATTAAAAGTGGTTAAGTTCAAGTGTCCCAAAGTTAATTAACTTCAGAATCAGAATCAGAATCAGCTTTATTGTCACAGGTTTATAGAAGTAAAAAAGTGGGTGAAATTCTTTTTTGTGCAATGTTCTATTGCTTTTGTTATTCCCATAGAAAAAAAGAAAGGGAAGAAGAAGAAGGGGGGGCGGGGCAAGGGGGAAGAGAGATCAATCAAAGAAAACAAACAAATTATCTACATATTTACACATAGTACCTGAGGTAAGATATAAAGGTGCGTGAGCATTATAGCAGCAGATGTATACTGTACGTGATACTATGGACATTAGTTAAAGTAATACAATGCAGGTCCACAAATAACGATTTTTAGCAGCCTCTGCTGGTCATTACCGTCACTGCAGGTCGTTCGTTTATTCCTGCATTACCCAGAATTCCATTTGTTTTCACCGGAAGACGGAAGTGTTTCAAAAAGCGTTCTTTTAATTGTTTTATACTATCTGTGGATCGTTTCTCTTAGCCAGTGGAGCTTTAGTTACCGTGAGCTGTGTTTTCTTTTGCTGTTGTTTTTCGATCTTCAAATCCTACAATCTCTTAAAAACAGCATGAGATTCCTTTTTGTTATTAATGCGGTAGTTCCTGGCCAAACAGGAAACCGGTGCGGTAGTTCCTGGCCAAACAGGAAACCGGTGCATTTCCGTTTCCGTTTTCCGGCCGGATGACGTCATTTTCGCGGGAATGACTACCCTAGCCACCATTTCAATAGAAAATATAATAGAAAAGGCTTTCAAGGGTGAAATTCATGGAGTGGGTGTTGTGAAACATTTGCCACTCACAAAAGATATACAATTTAACTTTAGTTTTGTTGAAAAAGTTACCTAGTATTACTTTAAGGTGTGAGAAAAACACAAAAAGTTGTCTGGAAAAAAAATTCAGCGCGTGTCGCCCGCATAATCCACATAAGGTAAACTGACATTGGTATAATCCGCAGGTAGGTCCAAGGAAGAGCAAAAGTCTAAGACCAGCCTGACGACAGGCTGATCTTGTTCAGCAGTCTGACGGCAGCCGGGTGGAAGGTGTTCATGAACCTGGTGGTGTTGCTCTTGATAATGCTGTAGGCCTCCTGTCCCGGCCGCTGTCGTTGTAGGGGTTTGAACGGTTTGTAGCTGGGGTGGTGCTTGTCCATTGACTACTTGGAAACAAGTTTTAAATTGAGACCAATGACCATGAATCATGAGCTAACTTTGACGTTCTTGTTTGGGCGGACAGACCTCTGATTTCACGCTCGTGTGTGATTTCACGCTCGTGTCACCATGACTCAGCCATAACCATATAAGGAGTTCCCAATGCAGCTACGCCCAAATATGGAGTATACCTCTAGTATTAAAAAAAGTTGCTAAAGTAAATGTAGAGGTAAGTGAGTAAAAGTATTAAAGTAACTTGTTACTACGCACCCCTGACTCTGACCCTAACGTTGCTAGTGATGGAGTATGTCCTGCTCTGTGGAATAATGTGTTCTTAGAAGGGCGTTCGCTCGGTCGAGTCAATTTGGGCTGACTTAATTAGAAAGCAGCTGGACGCTGCGTGAGCGGGCGACCTGGGAGCGGTGAGCGGTATTCTTGTTATCTCCCGGGCTTCCTAATCCGTTCGCCACAGGGACGACTGCAGCCGCCAATAAAGTGTCCAAACAAAGGGCTCGCTGTGTGTCAAGAATTTAGTTTCCCCATCTGTTTCGTAGGATTGGTGGGCCCTGTTCATGTAGGCATAAAACAGACAGAGGTAATGTGGTTATTAAAGCTGCAATAACTTTGATCCTAGCCGGGATTTGAACCTTGGTGCCCAAACGTTTACTGTTGAGCTATATTGTTTGGGAAGGGGAGATATTTCCATTTGAGTTTCATGCAAAACCTCTTAATTTACCAGTAGTGGTCCCACCCAATCATGGGATCTAAGTCAACTACCAGCACACTCTACGCTGCTTGTGTTAACAGCTGAAGCAGCCATGTCCCAAGGCTGATGTTGTTGTGGCGGCCACATTCAGCCCCTAAATAGACACAGTTAGGATCACCTTGAGAGAGAGAGAGAGAGAGAGAGAGAGAGAGAGAGAGAGAGAGAGAGAGAGAGAGAGAGAGAGAGAGACAGAGAGACAGAGAGACAGACAGAGACAGACAGACACTGCTTACAACATAAGTTTGAGGTACTTTTACTTTACTTACTTAGTATTAACATTGCTCAATACGTTATACGTATACTCCTACGTTTTACTCCACTACAGTTATTTGAAAAACCTTTGTTACAATTTACTTTGATTTTAGATTATTATTTTAAAACATACATTAACCACTTTATATTTTATACTTTGTCCATTCGAAAATAGCAGATCCACAACGCGTCACATTGCGACGTGTTGTTTTTGAAAAAGTTAATACGGTAGTTTAAGTATTTAGATGCCAATACTTTTGTGCTGCTTGCTATACTACGGTAACATTTTGAATACAGGACTTTCACTTAGCAGAGTACTTTTTAGTTGTGGTATTGCTACTTTTACTTACTGCAAGTAAAAAATCCGATTTCTTCTTCCACCACTGGTGAGTGGTTAATATTCACAGACATGCAAAGTGTGAGATTGCCTTTCTGGCTAAGAGAGAAGTAGATGAATTGTCCAGGGAAATCCCTATTAATGCAGAGCAGCTTGTCAGCTTCAGTGCACATGTCAGCAGATCTATCTCCATTTAGACCACTATTAAAAGCTAATTTCCCCATCCAAGAGCAACTTGGACATTCATTTATGGGGTACAGTATTGAACTGGGACTGCACAATATATCTAACATGTATCGTCATTGCATTATCAACGTGTGTGATGTGCATATCACAAAGACCTTTACATTTTGCAAAATAGATTATTTAACTTGTTTTCAGGTTGTTGTTTTTTTCATTTCAACAATCCAGGTATAAATGATGTTTTTGTTTAGATTAGAGGAAAATGTTTTCAGCGGAGCAGTGAGAAGCTGTATTGCGCTGCTCTGCTGCCTTTGGCGACCGCAGGATCAATAAAGGTCTTCTGTTATGTTCTTATTAATCAGGACTACAGACTCATGCCCACATTTCTTTTGCACATTGCCAGTAATTGTAATGGTTGCTTTATCGTAGAGAGGTAGAGAGGACAGGAGAGATGCAACGTTGGTAACAGTTAAGCCCTATTTTTATACTTGTGTACTGCAAGAATACATTTTTTCCATGTTTTATACTTTTTAAAACGTTTGACTTTAATTTGATGAAGTCAATGATCAGGCTGAAACCTTGGATTTGGAGTCATAGATATGTCATAGGCTACAGTAGATGAGTGACATGATAGATAACTGACATCACAGGCTGGCCATCCAAGGATCTCAAAGGATCTTTGATCTTAGATTTCAGTCCAGAACTACACTGTTCTCATGTAGATCCCAAGATCCACATGATTACATTATTTTTTTATTTAAATGGTATGATTTTTTGTTTTGTTGAGTTTTCATTAGCTCAGAGTTAAATCATCGTCTATAGCTGCCCTTGCCAGCGATTCCGAGCGTTTTCAGTAACCTTTGAAAAATCATAGAATATTATTCTTCACAACGATCCACTTGCCGCGCTATTTTTGAAATATAGTGAAAATTAGTGCAAAACTTTGAATATATATGTAAAGCGAACATTTGTAAGTCAAATCTTTGCTTCTGGGGGTCCCTGGAACAAAATATTTTGAGATGGGGGTCCGCGGCCAAATACATATCATTTTGGGGGTCCTTGGCTTTTTCCATCTAAATCTTGCAGCATAAAAGCATATCTCTGAGCCACAGTGTAGGTTTGTAACCTTGTGCTTGTGTATCCAGAGAACGTGCAGTTTGCCACTCTGTGGTGCTGATGTGTTGTAATCAATGGTGCAGGGGGGTCGCATTGGTACTGTAATGGAGAACCTTTCAAATGTAAAATTAATTAGCTGCAATCTCACTACATCAGGGGAAACTCAGCATATATTTTGTGCTTAGTTGGTACACCCATTCAGCCGTGCTTGCTTTAGCATGAAGCAGTGTGGGTACTGCGTGTGTGTGTGTGTGTGTGTGTGTGTGTGTGTGTGTGTGTGTGTGTGTGTGTGTGTGTGTGTGTGTGTGTGTGTGTGTGTGTGTGTGTGTGTGTGTGTGTGTGTGTGTGTGTGTGTGTGTGTGTGTGTGTGCGCGTGTGTGTACTTGTATTTATACTTGTGAGGACCAATTGTCCCCATAAGTACAGTATAATTTGAGAGCTAGACTCTAAGATAAATGGTTGTTTTATGGCAAAAATAAAAATAGGTTTTACAATAAGGTAATTTAGAGGTTAGATTTAGGGGTTAGGGTTGGCGTTATGCCTAATTCATATGATCTACGAGCCCACGACACGTCACAGTGTGACCCGTTGTGGGCTTGTAGATCGGCTATTTTTTGACAATAGCCGAAGACAACTGAAAACGGCATTCATAAAATCGCTGTCGCTCCTCACAAGTACAGTATAGTGATGCAAAACGTGCGTGTGTGAGTGTTGAATTGTGGGATGTTGAATTGTGCAACCCTGTGGAAGACACATTTTGTTTGTGGGGGAGGATTAACCCATTCAATCCGGGAACACATACTGTGTCATTTTTTGTGATTTTTTATTTTTTTTGCTATAACCATTATTTCATACTTTGGGCTATTCTTTTTTTAATTTTTTTATCATTAAGATTTGTGCAAATCTTTGAATATATATATTTTAAAACATTTCTAACTCAAAGCTTCTGGGGATTCTACAAAATAATGTCCTCTAAATCCTAACCGTTTTTTGAAAAAAACGTATGTTGCTATAATCAGTGGTTCTCAGAACATTTTCATGTCAAGGACCCCCAAAATGATATGTATTTGGCCGGGGACCCCCATCTCAAAATATTTAGTTCCAGGGACCCCCCCAGAAGCAAAGATTTGAGTTTCAAATGTTCGCTTTAAAAAATATATATATATATGATTTTTCAAAAATAGCAGATCTACAAGCTCATAGCGCGGCACTCTGTGCCGCGCTATGAGCTTGTAGATCTGCTATTTTTGAATAGCCAAAGCATAAAATAATGGTTTAAAGTGGTTCAAATCTAAAATGACAGATGCTTTCCCGGCCTTGATGGGTTAAAGCGGGTGCAACGGCTGTCAAAGTGTTCTGTCCCGGTCGTTGTGTATTCGTCAGGTGAAATTCAACGTGTCGTCAGCAAGACAGTGATTCGTCATTAGAGACAGTTCTGCTCCATTGCTTCAAGAAGGAGGCACATTTCTCTCACACCGCATTCTTTCATTCTTTCTCTTGTCGAAACTAAGCACATTCCCAAAGCAAGTAGTGGTGGGAAGTACATTTACTTAAGTACTGCATTTAAGTTCACCTTTGAAGTTCTTTTTTACTTGACTTGAGTGTGTACATTTGTCAGTACTTCTATATTTATACTCCAACTACATCCCAGAGGCAAATATTGTACTTTTTACTCCAATACAATGATTTGAAAATATGAATGACTAGTTACATTGTAGACATAGGTTATTACAAAACATAACATTAACCAATTAAACCCTATTTTATACTCTGTCTATTTGAAAATAGAAAATCTACAAGCTCACAGCTATGCGTTTTGAGCTTGTAGATCTGCTATTTTCAAAAGATTCTGACTACATTTTAAAACATTTGAAAAAACGTGTGAAATGGGACATTCTGTATAAGTACTTTGAGTATGTTTTGATGCCAGCCCTTTTGTACTTTTACTCAAGTAAAATGTTGAATACAGCACTTTTTACTAGTAATTCTATATTGTGGTATTGCTGCTTCTACTTAAGTAAAAAAAAAAAAGATTGAGTACTTCTTCCACCACTGTCAGCAGACAGTGATTCGTCATTAGAGAGACAGAGTTCTGGTCCATCGCATCGGAAAGGAGGCAGCTTTCTCTCTCCTGGATCTTTCATTCTTGTCTGTCGAAATCAGATTCCCAAAGCGACGGAGAGAGAGCTTGCACGCTCCTCAGCAATAAAGTACACCTTTACAGTCCATTCATCATCAAGGCTTTTTAAAGGGTTGTGACAGTAATGTTTGACAACCACAAGCCCAGGAGAAACAGACCGGTACAATATGTGACAGGGTGAAACAAAGGTAGCGTATGAGAACTCACATTTCAAATAGATTGCAAAGTTCATAGTTTTTTCTTCAAGTTACACGATCAAAACTACAGGAACCAAGGTAAAATGAACTGAACTAGACTTAACTGTTTCATGCTGTGTTGGAAAAAGTGATTGTTTTACTTAAGTAAAATAGCAATACCACAATATACTTTGTTACAAGTTTAAGTCCTGTATAAAATGTTTTACTTAAGTAACAGTACAAATGTATTGACATCAGAAATTTAATTGGTTAATGTATGTTTTGTAATAATAGTCTAAATATGTTTTTTCAAATATTTGTAGTGGAGTAAAAAGTGCAACATTTGCCAATGTGTTGTAGTGGAGTAGAAGCGTAAAGTATTGAAAAACTAGTTCAATAAACGCAAATTTTCAAGTAAAGTAAAAGTACCTCAAACTTCGACTTCAGTAAATGTACTTAAGATACTTTCCATGCAGCACTGGTTTCACGCTCTGCCTCTCAATTTCTCTCTTACTGGCTGGTTCTCGTTCTTTTCTCGGCATGACTATGACTCATCTTCACGTCGTTAACGGAGTGAAGGGCTAGCACATTAAAAAAGGTGTGGAGAAAAACCTACGTCACTTCCACGTGCGTGGCCGCACCTCTCGCCCCAGGAATAGATGTCATTCTCCATTTAAAACACCCAGGATGATTAGCCGATAATAGACACTCGAGCCAAAGAAAGCGAAAACACACACACACACACACACACACACACACACACACACACACACGCTCGCACACGCACACGCACACGCACACGCACACGCACACGCACACGCAGCACCACATTTGCTGAAAATCATAGAAACTTTCCTGGATTGATTTGTGCAGGAAAACTGCTGCGTTGACGAGAATGGGATTATTGATGGAGTTGAGACGAGTTTGTCAGAAATGGAAACTCTTCATGCTGTGTGTGGAAGTAATGCAAAGATCAATGCAGCTGATCACTAGGAATTAGCAGAGGCCTCGCGCTGCAGCAACGCGTCTTTGTCATTCACCAGCCAATTTGTTTGGGGGGGAGTGCTCATTTTACTCACTCACTCACTGTGTACTTATAGGGATGCAACAGTTAATCGAACTGCACAATTTAAATCGATTATAAAAAATTATTGATTTTAATAAATAATAAACATAGCGAAAATAGCTGATAAGTTAAATAAGCCTTACTGAGCCATGTGGCCCAAAGGGTAGTGAGTGTGTCTCCTGTTTCTTTAGCGTGATGTGGCTTGATGTACAAGTACATCCTGACACTAGTATGTCCCAGGGACTGCTGACTGCCAAGCAGATAGATCAGCTATTTTGGCGTGAAATTATATATGTTTTAAAGATAGGGCTTAAGAGATTAATATGACTAATCAATTTAATCAATTATTTTAAAAAAATATATATTTGAATAATAAAAAAAATGACTACTAAGAACCAGCGGTCATCCGTGCCAGACCATGTTTGTGGCAAATTGTTGATTAAAAAAGATCCTTGTACTCCAAAATGTATGCTTGTATACAGTGGCTGACTTGCTCTCCACGTTTTCTTCAGTATAGGTAGGCTACAGTAGGACTCTGATTTTATTCATGGAAAAATACCAGTGGTGTAAAGTAACGAAGTATGTACTTTGTTACAATACTTCGTTTTTAGGGGGATCTACTGAGTTTATATATTCATCACAACTTTCATTTTTACTTCAATACATTTAAAATAAGAATACTTTTACTCCACTACATTATCATTGGGAAACTTGTTACTCAAATACTATAAGAATATAATTGCTAGTCTCTCATCATCATTATATTGAATTATCCAGTCAACATGATATTGAATTACCCAGTCTGTTCATATTCACATGAGAACAACTGGCACTGTCATCAAGACAAGTTTCCTCATGTCCATTGTGTGGACACAACAATTAAAGGGACTTATTAGTGCATTTTGCTGTTTGATAGAATAAATTATGTTGCACAGGCTTGGATTTTCTCATTGAGAAAATAAGAAGTAGATATTCAAGTGTGTTCTGTGCATGGGGCCTGGCACAGAAGTGTCTTTGTAAGAAGAGTAGTGGAAGCAGTGTTTCCATGTTCGTATGAATGAAAGGGTTTTGTTTGTTGTTTATGTATGAGAGTGCCTGGCTGATAAGGGCATAATGACACAGGCTCTTATGGTGTGTTTGTTCTTTCATGAACCATTAGTTGAGAGGTAGATCAGTCAGCCTGGGACACTATTGAGTGACTGAATGAAACATATTAGGTGAAAGCTACAAGTGGATTTAGATGGAGAATTCTTTCTTTGGTGTGATGGACAGAATCCACTTAAAACTAAAACATACGACTGTGTTAAAGCTACAAGAGGATTTAGATGGAGAATTCATTCTTTGACTGTGAAACTCCAAACAAGTGTTGGGAGATGAACAATTATTTCTTTGGTAAGATGGACAAAATCCACTCCAAACTCAAACATAGCTGGATGGAGATGAAGAATTCTCCCTTTGATGTGCACTCAAATTGCTATTTTATGTTGATCTGCCACTGAAAATGTCGAGCTTTTGTCAAGCTGCCAGCTACATCATTCTGAAAGTAGTGGATCTAGGCACAAGCTACTTTGAAATGTAGTTATGTAGTTGTTCATATGAGACTCATGTATGGCACATTAGGAGTCCACTAGCCGCTCATTTTGTATGTCCGTTTGATGAAAATATCCTACACAAGCCTGCATGGTGATGACCCCTTATAAAAAAATCCAGAATCACACGAATCTTGATTATTTTATTCATCGAAAATGTAATTGATAGAATAATTTACTATTCGTATGTGCAAGGTACTTTTTTAATCACTTTACAAGGCAGGCGAGCTAACAGCGAGGATCTGCTATTTTCACCATTATTGATATTTTTTAAACGTCTGGAAAATGTCTGAATTTCTTGGGAAAAGATAACATTTTCAATACAGCAATGCATTGATATTAAAATGAAAATGTACATTGTAATTTGTACTTTTGAATATGACTTCACCCATTTTCAACCTATGTTCATATCATTGGTCCTCAATGATGCTCATTATAAGATGGCACCATTTCTGTAAGTCTACTCACTCTGTGTCCCAGAGGAGGGCTGGACAATTCAGAAACCTGCCTACCAGTGACATCATCAGTAGGCAGGTTTGGTCATTTCAACCAAGATTCAAAAAAGTTATATATTTTTTTGTATTAATGCGAAAACAATGGCTTCTATTATAGCATGCTAACTTTACAGGAGTAAAAAGCCTGCAGTTTCTATTAGCTTCGATTCCCCGTCGATGATGTCACTGGTAGGCGGGTTCCTGAACTGTCCACAGCCCTCCTCTGAGACATAGACCAAGTAGATCATATTATAATGAGGATTATTGAGAATGAATTATATGAAGGTTGAAAATGGGTGAAGTGTTTTTTTATGTTATGGAAACGTTAATGTGTGAATTGCTTTACAATTGCTTTACAATCAACATTCAAGTGTTTCAGTAACAAGGGTGATTTCTCTTGAGTGTTCTGTCTGAGTCATTGTTTGACATTTTGCACGGCTAAATATATCTGGTAGAATGTTCCGTGGTGTTGCAGTAGCAACCAGGTCAGGATGACCAAATAGACAGGGCCTGGGGGGCCTCAATTAAAGCCCATGCGAACAGGGCGTGATAAGGGATGAACATTATGATTATGGTGATGGTTATTTCTGATTGGTAGACTAAACACTGTTTTAGAAGGAAGGTGGAGTAATGTCCACTATAAGTTTCAGTGGAGTCTGGTATTTCTCTTAAGCTAATACCGCCATTGATCCATGTGTAACGCTCCGGGATTCGAACTCGGGTCTCCCACGTGGAAAGCCACTCTGCTACACATGGATTGCTTTTGCACTGCTCTGTAATAAACCGACAACTAAGATCTGTCTGTCATCTTTGGCCCCGATTGTTCTTTCCTAAAGAAGTCCTCAACAAAAGCATGTACTTTTGCATACTTAAAGGAGTAGTTCACCCAAAAAATGACTTATTTTCTATCAATTTCACTTCAATTTCAAAACCCTTTTTTTCCTGATTTGTTTTTTGTTTTTGTCGCATTCCTAAGCAAATAATTGGATGACCAGGTCATTGGTCAGTAGGAGACTCTGTAGGAGACCCTTTGACTCTTTGAGAGTCCCTTTGACTCTTTGAGAGTCCCTTTTGACTCTTTGAGAGTCAAAGAGTTGCAGTTGAGTTAAGTAATTTTTGACCAGGAGTATCTATTCTTTGACTGCAGTACTTTGTCCCACCACTGAATATCTCCCCCGGGGAAAGCGGAATCCCCCCTCCCAACTCTACCAGGGTGGCGCGTTGCTGAGGCGGACGACATACTGTAACATGCTGTGTCCATAATCTGTAACAGTAATCTTCAAACTCATGTGTGCCATCTCTATTTTTTAAAATCTTTTTAAATAGTAATAATAATTTAAAAAAATACGAAACGAAAAAAAATCATATTTACTCGTGACACAAAAATGGGTCCCGACTCACTCTTTTGGAAACACAATAGCATCTTCAAAATGACAATCTCTGGCATACGGTTCTTAAATGTTATCACCCAGGTTTGTCCCAGCAAAGTGAAATTGTGGTTGTTATATACAGTAGGTCTTATCTTGAATGCCAGTTGAAGGCAAACACAGTTAGTTCTCTTGTGAGACAGAAGTAGAACTGGAGTGCAGTGTCACTCTTTTGAATCAATACTAAATCAATAACCCTTCAGCCCACGAGTTCAAAGCTTTGAATGCCTATCTGATCGGATCAGATTGGGATTTGGGGTAGTTCTAAACCAGAAATCAGGATTGAGATGACTCTGATATCCGATCAGATCAGGATCAAATCTAAGCTTTAATTTGGATCAAATCTTCAAAATGGGTTGTTCAAAACAAAAACATACTGTAGGATCAGTTTGATCCAACAAATCAGGATTAGCTTGATCCCACTGGAAGGGTAGATTTAGAGTGGATTACCAGAGCAAAACGCACAATTAATTTAAACATAATGTTTCATTATAAGATGTTAAAGTTTGTAAATTGAAATATGCTTTATGGTTGATTAAAATATTCATTTATTTTTGTCACATTTGCAGTGTACACTTGCCTACCTCTCAGAGCAGTGTATTCAAATAATTCAGGGCACTAGAAAAAAGTGCATTTGGGTGTTTGAAATTAGGATCCGTCAATCTTGAAAAGTTTAGATCAGGGTGATCCTATCCTGAATTTCTTTGAAATACCGGGACACATTTTGTCTGGATTGTCTGATCCTGGATCACAAAATATAGGATTTCAAAATCGTATCCGATCAGATATAGGTATTAAAAGTTTTGAACTCGTGGGCCAATGTGATTTCCCACTTTTTTGGGACCCAAACGAGACTAATGACATGTCCTGACAGGATCACAGACCAATGGTATTCTATTGTACGACATTGTCGCTCTGCGAAAATCGATAGATCACTACGTGCTGTGAGCTTGTACGTTGGATATTTTAGCTATTTTCCTTTTACGTTTGTGAAGATTTGCACAAGATTTTCTCCATGTACAACCCCCCCTCTCTTTCTTTCTCTCTCTCTCCCTCTCTCTCGATTCATCATTATAGGCAAAAATGTTCCAAAAAAAACTAGAAACCATGGGTAGTGAAGGGTTTTAAAGCACTGTTTCTCAATGTCGGGTCTGGGGACTAAGAGTGTACAAATGGGTTAATTTGGTTCCATTTGTACACTCAGAGATAAATGAACACTGAGGATTTTACAATGTAGATGGGATCCAAGAAATAACAAATCATATCAAATGGAGGGTCCGTGGCCTAATGCATGTCAAACTGAGGGTCCTTGAAATTAAAATGGTTGAGACTCACTGCTTTGGTGGTTCACATAGTGGGGTCCGGAGACCCCCAGGGGTCCTTGAGGGTTCCAAGTTCAAATTTGCAAGCAAGATGTGCTATTTTCAATTCTTTGAAAACTGGGGGTTCCGGCCACAAAATATTCTCAGATGGGGGTCTGTGGCCAAATACATACGGTATGAATGTGGGGGTCTTTGACATAAAAAAGGTTGAGAACCACTGCTTGAAAGTGATGAGGCCATCAGAGCTGTGAGGGAAGCTGCCGCCCTCTCCCCCTGGTTGGCACATTGCTATTGATTACAGCTCCTGATTTAATCTCCACCCCTCTGTTCTCCTGTCCTGCTCCACTCCATCACCTGAGCTCTGGAGACTGACGGAGCATTGACTGCTATATCAACCTGAGAGAGAGAAAGACAGAGAGACGGGGGGGGGGGGGGGGTGTATTCAGTCAAAGCAGTGTTTCCCCCTGAATGCGCACACCCAGTCTTTCCATCGGGGTCGCCACAGCGGATCAAGGTTCAAGGTTCAAGGTTGTGCTTTATTGTTACATCTTGTGTACGG
Organism: Gymnoscopelus braueri; assembly: GCF_963280865.1. Lineage (NCBI taxonomy): Eukaryota > Metazoa > Chordata > Actinopteri > Myctophiformes > Myctophidae > Gymnoscopelus > Gymnoscopelus braueri. The sequence continues at coordinate 22,879,558 of NC_137603.1, forward strand.
GTACATAAGAGCAAAACGTATTTCTGTTCAGCTTCCTTCAGATGATGCAGCAGCATAGGTAATAATAATAATAATAATAATAAGATCGTTTTTCTCCACGAAGAGGAGAAAAGGCTGGGAACGAGGCTACCTCTTACCTAGCAGTTCCATCTTCAGCATCCTTCTCCCAATGTACCCCCTCATCCCCCAAACCCTCTCAACCTTACCTCTCTAGTTTTATCCCCAAACCTTCTAATTTGGGCTGATCCTCTAATGTAATCATTTCCGATCATCGTCTTTCCTCGTCACTCCTAATGAGAATCGTAGCATCCTCAATTCTGCCACCACTAGCTCTGCCTTCTGTCTTTATGTCAGTACCACAGTTTCCAAGCTGTAAGCATGGCTGGTCTCACTACCCTCTCACTCTTGCTGGTACCCTTCTGTCACAAATCACTCCTGACATTTTCCTCCATCCGTTCCACCCTGCCTGCACTCTCATCTTCACCTCTCTTCCACACTCCCCATTACTTTGGATAGTTGACCCCATGTATCTCACTTTCTGGGTCACTACACCCTTCTCTCTCTCTCATTTACTTCATTCATCAGCCTCTCAAAGTACTCCTTCCATCTTCTTAACACAACTGTCTTCGCTTGTTAGAACAGTTTCCTCACTATTCTTTATCACCTTAACCTGTTGCACATCCTTCCCATCTCCTTCCCTCTGTCTAGCCAATCTGTTAAGGTCATTTTCTCCCTTCTTGGTGTCCAACCTCTCATACAACTCCTCCTACTCCTTTTCCTTAACCATCGCCACCTCTCTCTTTGTCTTACCCCTCATCTACTTGTGCTCCTGCCTACTTTCTTCTTCTCTCTAGCTGTCCCATGTCTTCTTTGCCAGCTTCTTCCTATGTATGCTGTCCTGTCTCCTCCTGGTCTTCCTTCCTTTGTACTGAAGATATCCCAGGTACTTTCTTAGCTGTATCCCTTACCACTTCTGCGGTAGTTGTCCAGTCATCTGGCAACTTTTCACTGCCACCCAGTGCCTTTCTTACCTCAGCCCTGAACTCCACACATTCCTCCTTCTTCAACTTCCACCATTTGATCTTTTTCTCTGCCTTCACTGTCTTCCGCTGCTTGCACACTAGGGTCACCCTACGGAGCACCATCCGGTGCTGCCTTGCTACGCTTTCCCCTGCTATCCCTTGCAGTCTTCTTATACGCCACCTTGTGTTCCTCCCTCTTCATGAAATAGGTGTTCACCACAGTCATTTATTTCCATTCGACACCCAGTAATCCTTCTATTAATTCACCTGGTCTCTGTGTGTCACTCTGTCCTGAGCATAACTCGGAAAGCGTCCGACCAAGCGGCTTCAACGGCCTGTGCAGTGCCGACGGACCACGGGTTTACGAGAACCAAAAAAACAAGAACATATTAGAGAGCAGCGCCCATGTTGACAGGAGAGATAATCAGAGGAGCAGAGTTTTTACCATTATTATCAAGCTCAGGACAGAAGTATGGATATAGTCTCTCAGTGAAGGTGCAGCCAGTGAACGAGTAGATATGAACTCTGGTCTCCACATCATAAAAGGAGACCAGACCCTCCTCATAAGCCACAATCACTCCTATTTTCTGGAGCTCCTCTCTTACAGGGAGGAGGACATCAGGGTCAGCATGAGCCTTGTACTCATTTCCATTCCTCAACCTTATAGTCCAGTAGCCATTTTTTGGTGTCAGCTTGATTTGTCCCTTCCTGTTGATGGACTCTCTGGCCACTCCTAAACTCCAGTCAGTCTTCCCTTTAACCTGAACCTCATAGTAAAATCTTCCTGAGGAGAAGCTTTGGTTTCCTAAGACACAGGGACAATAGGAGAATCTCTCTGTGCTGTCTGGGAGATTCTTCCATATGGTTCCACGATTCACTTGTTTTCCATCGTCAGACAGGATGAGTTTGCAGTGTGCTGTATCAGGGTCCAGAGTTACATCCACTGCATATTGCTGGATCCTCCTCAGCTCAACATCACACAGCTTATTCTGCATCTCTTGACTGAGTGTCTTCTCCAGCTGAGCTACAGCTGTTCTCACAGTCCCCACATATGAAGATGGATTTACTTTGATGTTTGTACAGTCCTTGGTGGGTGGAGGGGTGTTGATGGATGTGAAGTTCTGGAGGTGATGAAGTTCTGGAGCTTCTGTGTGTGTGAGCTGTTTCAGCTCAGAGCTTCTCGTCTCTAACTGAGTGAGTTCCTTTTGCATCTCTTTGATGAGGCTTTCAGCCTTTTTCTCTGTCGTTTTCTGCTTCCCTTCAATCACACAAATGAGCTTAGCATGGCTTCTCTCAATACAGCTCACCAGAGCAGTGAAGACCTGCACACTGTCTTCTATCTCTCTGTCTGCATCTCTCTTGCTCAGCTCTACTGAGTGTTTGAGCTCCTGAATCTTCTGTCGTCTTTCCCGGATCATCTGATGAATTTCAGCATCTGTCTTTGCTTCATATTCCTCTTTCCACTTGTGACTCCTGAACTGATGAACAATCTCAGAAATAAAAGTATTGATATATACCTCTGGTCTCTTATAGAATGTTTTTGTACATAACGGACACTTACACACATCACTAGTGTCCCAGTAATGTGTGATACAAATTTTGCAGTAGTTGTGTCCACATGGGGTGGTGATTGGATCAGTGAAGACATCCAGACAGATGGAACACAGGAACTGCTCTTCAGACAGGAGACTGCCGGCAGAGGCCATTTCTACACACCGAGACTAAAAGTGAAAGTGTGAAACACTGGAAATATATTGTAAAACGACTTCAAACTTGATTAAGTGGAATATGCTGTATCGGCAGGGGTGCTGGGATGTCCTCAACCAGTGATGTGTGACCTTACAAAAGAAGAATAGTAAGCTGTAAGGGTCTGTCCTTCTAAGTTCTAATGGTTTCTGGGGGTGTGGCTCTCTTTGACTAATGCCCCTCCCACTCTGTGTAATCAGCTTTTAAGCTGAATTGACTCAAATCAAATGTGACGCCACTCTTGCCCAAATATGGACTTCCACACGGCTCAAGACTGGCCTCCAAGTATCGGTTAACCATGGCAACCTGATGACTGACATGAATACAGCAAAATTACTTTTTAGGATGTCTGTCCTCCCTCTATAAATTCAGGAAATCTCTGTGTGCGTGCCTGTCAGTGTGTGTGCGTGTGTATCAGTCCTTTGCGTGTTTTAAGGACTGTCCAACCAATTGACTTCAAACTCAGCGTGCGTGTCCCGTGCGAGAACCCGATGTGGTGCGGTGCCCTGCGTGTTGTCTCCATTAACCCATAGAGACCTGTTGCTACCTATACGTTGTTATACCTTTCAATCCGGATGCCACCTCTGTGTCTCATTAGTTGTTGCTATAGTATAGTAACATCATTTTTCATTTTTTATTTTTAGTAAGAATTTGAACGTTTTCAGAAAGCTATGGTTAGGTTTTAGAAGGCGTTTTTAGAATCGGCCTCAGGTCTAAATGGGTTAATCATATAGATTAAAATTTCAAATGCATCAATGTCCACTGCATTCTCATAAAATTACCAATCGCGGGGTAGATATAGTGTACAAGGCAAGAGCATGGTTGTTAAAATGCATGCATTAATGTCTCAAGGCAGCAGTGGCCAGCTTTTTAGCTCTCTACTCCCCCACAAGCAGACTACTAGTGGACACTAGTGGCTTAGTCCAGTGTCCTGCGTGACATGCAACAGGCACAAAAGGAAAATGGAAACAATGCAGTACCGCAGGAAGTAGGGGTGCTGGGGGTGCGGCCGCCCCCCCTCCCCCCAGGTACCGCACCCCCTACCGCCCCCCCATCAAAAAAAAGAAATTATTTTTTTGATAATAAATCGGTAAAATCAGGCAAAAATATGAATTAAATAACATAACTCTAACCTAACCCTAAAACCGAAATAAAGAAACCAAAAACTGGGAAAAAAACTAACCCAATCCGCCCAGAACCGCGAAATAATTCGCGCGCGCGCTTTGCGCGCGTGCATGAGGTGCGCATACCGCACCCCTAACCTAAAAGGTCTTCCCGCGGCTATGAAACAATGAGTGGAAAACAACTGTACATGGGCTTAAAAGGACAACGGGTATGATGACAATGGATACAACAAGCACAGCGGGTATTGCATAACTGTGTGGGGCATGCATTCCCAACTTGCAAACATTTCATAAATGCAATGTATCACAACATTTCCCGAACATTTCAAACAATTTCAAAAATGTTTCAAATGTCATTCTGCTTTTTAATGCTTCATTTCTGTATGCCAGTCTGTATGTCAGTCTGTACTCTGCTATAGCATATACAGTACTGTACATGGTTTTCTACAGTTACATGGCTATCTATGCCTTATTGCACATTTAAATGCCTCATGCACATTTATATCACATCTTTTCTCTACCTGGCCTTGTCGTTGTTGTAGCACTTTTTTTTTCCGCTTCTTGTACCTGTAGTGACAAGTAAAACGTTTTTTTTTTTCAACTTGATGCCTCAAATATCCTGCAAAATGTTCTAGGTGGTCAGGTGGTCAGTGAACGGTATTATTACAACATCCAAAGTCCCAGACGATATCTGGTCTCATATCACGATATGGATACAATATCAATGACATTGCCCAGCCCTGGTGTGGTGGACAGCCCTTTGAGGAAGATATGTTTCAACACATCCAGTAGATAATTTGAGTTGAGGAAAACTTCCCTTCCAGATCAAATTAAGCAAAGCACACATCTTTGGGAAAAAACTTGAGTAGTGATGAATCCATCTGCCCATGAATGATGGACTGATGGACTTAACATCTGCTAAACTCCAGCGTTGGCCCACAGGCGTCTAACCACCACACACAGCATATGTTCCCAAAGTTAAAAAGTACAATATTTTCCGAGATGATATGGAATGGAGTAGAAGTATAAACTATTGAAAAACAAAAATACTCATGTAAAGTAAAAGTACCTCGAAATTGTACTCAAGTACAGTCATTTTGGAAAAATTACTTTCCACCACTGGAACTGGTCAGCAAACACAAGCTACTATAGTACATGCCTGCCTTGCCTGCCGTCTGACTGGAACTACAGGAAACTGTGTGGGGTCCAGGAAGAACTGACATTATCTACTGTAGTGTGGTGTCATAGTAGAGGAAATCATGTAAAAAAGAAAAAAAAATGAAAACATCATGTTTATTATGTCCCCAACTTCATTAAAACTGGATTTTGGTGCAAAATCTGTGAAGTGCGCCTTTAATTCATAATGTACTTTTTGTACTAGAAATGTAGTGGAGTCAAAAGTACAATATTTGTCTTCGAAATGTAGTGAAAGAGTAAAAGTCGTAAGTACCAAAAAATACAAATACTCAAGTAATGTACAGATACTCAAAACATGTACTTAAATAAGTACAGCACCCGAGTACATACATGTACAGCATGGTTATTATTGTCCACTATACTGCAGGCTGCTGTGGTACCTTAACCCATTAAGAACGGGAACGCATACATGTGTCATTTTAGTTTTTTTTGCTATAACCATCATTTTATACTTTGGGCTATTAAAAAATTGCAGATATATAAGCTCACAGCGTGGCACCGAGTGCCGCACTATGAGCTTGTAGATCTGCTATTTTTTTTAAATCGTGAAAATGTTTGCAAATCTTTGAATATATATATTTTTTTACATTTTTAACTTAAATCTTTGTTTCTGGGGGGGTCCCTGGAACAACATATTTTGAGATGGGGGTCCGCGGCCAAATACATCCTTGACATGAAAAAAGTTTGAGAACCACTGATTATAGCAACATAAGTTATTCTTTTCAAAACTGTGAGTTTTTTAGAAAAGATTTGTAGAATCCCCAGAAGCAAATATTTGAGTTAAATATATTTGCCTTAAAAATATATATATTCAAAGATTTGCACGCATTTTCACGATTTTTCAAAAATAGCAGATCTACAAGCTCATAGTACGGCACTCGGTACCGCGCTATGAGCTTGTAGATCTGCTATCTTTGAATAGCCAAAGAAATCTAAAAATGACACGGATGCGTTCCCGCTCTTAACTCTCTCAGTGCCAAGCCCCGAGTTATTCCGAGTTTTCTCTGAATACCCTCCCTGCCAGAACGAGAAATCCTGAGTTTTTACTTTTTACTGTGGTAGCGCTATTCTGTTTATTTTTCATGATCACTTTCACTTTCTGATTCCTTCAGACTCATTGGGTTCCGGTTTCATGACGCAGATTCCGTTTCCGGTTCAACATTTTTTTCCGCGGTCATTTTCGGCCAGAATAGGGAAACACACGGTTTTTCACACGGTATAAAAAACTAACGGAGAGCTCCACTTCTATAATCTATAGTCTAGGTGACGAACAGTCATCGCCGTCGTGTATCACATCGTATTTTTGGCCGATCGGAGAATCTGCGACCACGTCACATCCGGTTTATGACGTATGCACTGTTTGGGCATGTTTGGGGGGGGGGGCGAGCGAGTCAACGAGGTGATCAATGTGTCTATTTGCTGCTCTCTGCTGGTAGAACTGTCGTATGTGTTTAAAACCGCAATCAGACAATTTATTTGAATGAAGAATTACAAAATTTAAAAATTAAAAACACGCAAATCGCTGGCACTGGGGGAGTACTTTATGAAAATACTCTTGGCAGTGAAAGAGTTAATGGGTTACAGTAAGTGCGGCGAGTCTCGGCGGCGAGGTCCCGGTAGAGCGGGTTGGACACCATCTGGAGCCTACACACTCGAGCCACCCAGAGCCAGGAAGATGATTGCCAACAGCGTGATTATGTCTTTATTAGATTAAGCATTCATTGTTTACAGGATGGTGGCTCTTAGGGTTGCCAACTACCTGAAATTCAAATAAGGGGACACACCGGGCTGGGCGTCCCTCATTTCAGAGAAAAAATAAGGGACGCCCAGAAAAAGATAAAATCTCACTGTATATGTGTACAGTTTTTTATATTAAGCACTTGAACCCCTGCATCCATATTCTGGGGGGAACATTATATTTTTGGCAAAGAGATATGGTGTAGACATAACTTAACTATACCTTTACTTACGCAAGTTTAAGTGGTTAATGTATTTTTTTTAAATAATAATACAAATCTACAAAGTAACTAGAAGACAAAGTTTTCAAATAATTGTAGTGGAGTAAAAAGTACAATATTTGCCTCCGAGATGTAGTGGAGTAAGTATAAAGTATTAGAATAAATTGACATACTCAAGTAGTGTACCTTCGCGTTGTACAGTACAATACATCTACAGTACACTTTGTAAATGTACTTAGTTACTTTACACCACTACTTTATTGTTAAGACACGTCTGATAAGATAGGAGTACTTAGGGAAATCTTTCACTCTCATCTCGTACTGCATGTCATTTGTCAAGCTTATTGATTTGAGGGATTTTGAGAGTCTTCTGAAATCTTTTTATAGGTTTAGTTCTGAGCCAATGATGAAACATTGGGCAGCAATGTTTACAGGATAATCCCTTACATAAGATGTTGCTACAAAACAGCCAATTATTTCCTTTGAGGGACATTAAAGACAGACAACATTTATTGTTCAATGGACAGCAAAATGATGCACATATACAGTACTTTTTTGTTTTTATTCTGTCTTCTGATTACAAGTGTTTTCTGTTTACTAAAGAGCAGGGAGACCTGAACAAGCACTATAGCGTACAAGGGCAACTTCACATAATGCAGATCTATCCGAATACTGATTCCAGCTGTTCCAATTCCAAACATGTAAGTTTACATGACCAGTTCTAATTACTACAGTCCATTGTATTAGATTCTATTGTATTTTTATGTCCAATAGTTAATACAGTATATAGTAATATAATAGTTTACATTTTGTGGGCTATTTGAGGGATGGGGTTTAGGTGATAGTGCAGGTGTGGAAATGTTGTGGGCCTCTCCATCATCAAAGTTGCCCACCCCTACTCTATAGCAATGATTAATATTGGAATATAGATTTTCAACTTTTTAACAAGAAAACCTTTCGTTTTAACCAATAAAATATAGCTTACGCCACCTTTAAATAGGCTAAATACTTATTTAGTTAGAGTAAAGCCAGTTCAATGGGGCTGCACTAATAAAGCAAGTCACATTTTTCATACAACATGCTCCCATCTGGCGAGAAGTGAAATCCTGAGATTTATATGAAATTATGACCAATTAACCGTGCTCACACTTTGCTCCCAAATGGCTTGAAGACCTCGCTTGAAGTCGACGGAAAAATAATAGGCCCACGTGTGAAGCAAATCAACCGTTTTCCTGTTATTAATGAGTGAGCAGAAGTTAGCCATGTGAGAAATGAGGTGATATGATTATGTCCTGCTAAACCCCTCAGGGTCTCTTCTCTAATAGCATGCACAGCGGCTACAGCGCTAGCCATCCCTGTATTAACCACCCTAGTCTTTAGAGTGAAATGGACTTGAGTTACAACTGTACATGGACCGATATTTTCCGTCGACACCAAATCTCTTCACCAAAAGCCGATCTACAAGCTCACACAAAGCCTTGTGAGCTTGTAGATCTGCAATTTTTGGCCAACGCCCCCCCCCCCCCCCCCCAGAATAAGGATGCTGAGGTTCAAGTGGTTAACAAAAGTGCCATTTTAAGAGATTTAAGCATTTTGGCCATAATAATCGTGACATGTAATTTTCATATCGTCCCATTCCTACTCTGTACAAGACCCGTTGGTGCAGCTTTGTTGTGATCCTGGGTTGCTGAATGGGAGAGTGGGGTTCGATTCCAGCTCGGTACACAAACTGATACAATATAGTGTACTGTACTGTATGTGATGCACCATTGTTTTAAAATCTTGTTGTGTGTGTTTAACCCATTCAATCCGGGAATCCATCTTGTGTCATTTTCGTGTGTGTCATTTTCGTGTGTGTCATTTTCGTCTGTGTCGATTTCTTTGGCTATTCAAAAATAGCAGCTATGAGCTGGTAGATCTTCTATTTTTGAAAAAACTTGAACATTTTTGCAAATGTTTGAATATGTATATTTTTAAAGTGAACATTTGTAATTCAAATCTTTGCTTCTGGGGGTCAAATGCATATCATTTTGGGGGTCCTTGACATGAAAATGTTTGAGAACCACTGATATAGCAACGTAAGTTTTTTATATACATATGTATGTTGTGCCATACATATATTTGCACACATTTTCCAAAAATTTCAAAGATAGCAGATCTACAAGCTTATAGCGTGGCACTCAAAATGACAGAGATGCGTTCCGGGATTGAATGGGTTAAGTGGTTAAATATCCAAATTCTCCATCATGGTTGAGGAGAAAGTGGTTATTTTTGAAGGCATGGTAAACAGTGAGGTGGTGGTGCCAGCGTCTCGGCTCAGATTAGCAAGCTGCCAGGGAATGAAGACGTGACCAGAGGAGAGGGACACGGTGCCAGTGTCTGAGTCCTCTCTGCCAGGGCATGCAGAGCAGGGAGAGGTGGACCAGCCACTGCCAACTTTCCACTCCAGCTGGAGAGACAGTGAGGGGCACTCTGTACCCGCTGACACACACACACACACACACACACACACACACACACACACACACACACACACACACACACACACACACACACACACACACACACACACACACACACACACACCACACACACACACACACACACACACACACCATTGCTGTGTCGGGCAGAAACCTCTTATCTCCATATTCAAACTTTTTGTGTTTTTTCGTAAATAAACGCCCTACTTGATCATACTACAGCGTCACACAAAAACATTAAAAGCAGCAGAGCTAGAAGTGTGTGTATATATATATATATATATATATATATATATATATATATATATATATATATATATATATATATATATATGAATGATATACATACATACATACACACACACACACACACACACACACACACTGTGTGTATTATCTAATTATAACTATTGGTTACTTTTCTATCACTCTGAGTAACAAATGTAACGAGTTACAAATGTACGTATCATTTGTATTTGGTTACATTTGTCACATTCTCAGAGTTACAAATGTATCTATGCAGCATTATGTCGGAATAGAATAAGAGTAGACTACAACATAAGGTGTGTGGTGGGCTGGTTTGGTTACCTATATCTCCAATCTCCCACTGCGGTCCCGTGTCCAAAACCCACAATGAAGATCACTTGCGCTGGGCACAGAGGCATTCGAGTGTCGGATTATCCTTAAACGAGGTTGTACATAACTCCAGAAAGACGTAGGGCCCTATAATGGGCCATACTGGCGAAACCCACTATTTGAGGATTTAGGAGTGCGCAAGGTGCGTTCCCGGGGCGGCATGTCCATTGCAGGCACACTCTACCAAAACCAATTTGGCATAGCGGGTGGTTTTAGATTCCGCTGTGCGCTTTCCCAAACGTGTGTGGGCAAAATAGCAATTTTGGGGATATTGCAACAACACGCCCACGGCCACACCTCCAGGCGCAAATAACGGAGTCGGCATAATGAATAGCGGGTATAGCGGCCGCAAAATACCGTTTAGGGACAGTGCCAGCTCCCTTGTCCGTTTTTCACGGGTAGCAGGCAGGAATTCACGGCTAGTGGGCTGCGGGTGCGGGTAAAGCAGTGGCAATTAAAGGGCCCGTAGTCTACTGTAGGCTACCCAAGTTGGGAGACTTCTCTCTCCATATTATGAAAATATACCAGTGCAGCGGTACCCAAAATCCCCTCGCATGCATGTATGCGCTCATATGTCTTAACACAGAGCCAGTAAAGCACTGTTTAAATGGTTGAATGATTAAGCATCTAACTTGTTACATTGCAAATAAGTTATATTGTTTTTAATTGCTCGATTTGCATTGCTCGTACACTTGGAAATACCAATTTCATATGACACATTGTCGATGTGTATGCCTATACCAAATGTATTTTTTTCACAAGTATTATTTATTAGTTTTATAGCTATACATTTTAAGAGTGAATACATACGTTTAGATGCCTGTCAGACGGTCAGACAATGCTGCTCCGCATGTCTACGATGGAACAAACTGGTGTTTGGCATGTAGGCCAAAGCCTACATGCCGTCAAACCAGACGTCAGATTTGAGCGTG
>NC_137603.1:22893155-22908155 GCF_963280865.1 Gymnoscopelus braueri
TTAAAAATTAAAGTTATATGTTAAAAAAGTTATAATGGGTTTGTATAGGAAGGTCTGCGCTCATAATTCCGACATCCCACTACTCCGACTAGTGGCTTCCGCATGCGGTTAGGGTTAGGGTTAGGGCTAGGGTTAGGTATAGGGTTAGTTACCGTCGGAAAGGCGACATGTCGGAAAGCCGACATGTAACCGTATAAGAAGGGGGCGTGTCTGATAAAATGAATATCAAATATTTAAATACTGAATCAAGCAACATAAAAACGGTCTGGGGGGCTCACCAAAGCCTGCGTAGACGATACAATGAGCCAACGTTTTTTTGAAAGTGAAACATCCCTTTAACCCTCTTGGGTGCATATAAGGTGCAGCATCCCAGTTGCCTTCTCCAATCAAAGCAGAACATCCAGAAAGCTAAAAGACCATGTTGGCTTCAGAGAAAGTCCTGGTAGACTTGAAACAGCTCAGGGCTTCTTCCAGGAGGTGAACCTCTGTTGTATGTTTGCCCTTTAGCCAGAGGAGAAAGCCTTTCCAGGCAAGCTTCATCAATGCTTTGTAGACAAGCGTGTGCTGCTGCTCTGTTGTACTTTCTGCCTTCTATCACATCAGCTGCTAACCCACTGGCCCATGGGCTACCTGTCCTGTCTACCTACGGTACTTCCAGGCATAGCCTTGCTGAATTCATAATAACATTTCAAGTCACATTACCTCCTCCCCAAATGACCACACTGACAATAGGTTTCCAGTTTACTCTGTTTCCTTGCAACCTTGATTCTCGGTGCATTTTGGCTTGCTGTAGCCTATTATGTTCTTTTCGAACCCCTTTTCCAGGGGTTCGCAGCTGGCGGCTCATGTTGTTAGCATAAATTTCAATTGGGTGATGGGGGGATAAGGGACCTGGATAAAGGATAGGATGGTGCTGGCCCAAAAAAGGTTGAGAACCACTGACATAGTGCCTTTATCTAAAGCGCAGAGCAGTTAGGTGTTCAGTCTCTTGCTCAAGGACACTTCAGCAGTAGCTCAGGGGGGAGCCCGGGATCGAACCAGGAACCTTCCGAATTCTAAGCAGCCGCTCTACCTCCTGGCAGATGTGTCTTATATTCATTGGAATGCCTTCTGAGGGCAGCACTTCATGTCATTGGTTCTCCCGCCTGTCCAATCCTGGGCCACTGCGGCCCGCTAAATGAAAGTTTTAGTTATATGCTAATTTGCAGATTTAGATTACTTTTACAAAACAAAACTCATCTTGCTCAAAATGCAGCACAATTTAAACTTTTGAAAAAACTATGCATAATGAGTAGCCGTCCTACCTGACGCCAATACCTTTGTACCTCTACAATCAAAATACATACAAAATTGAATACAGGACTTTTACTATAATGTGGTATCGATAATTTGACTTACTTTAGTACTTTTCCCACCATTGCTGTCTCATCTCCACCACCTCCAAACTCTGCTTGGATCTACTACAGTAAAATCATGTCACCTTTTTACCAGTGCCAACTAGCACCCTCTCCTGGCCATTACGCATATTGCTAACAGACTGAAGTCACATCACAGGTTTAGAGAGGGTGGAATGTGTGTACAAGTTCCCATCATTTGTAGTTTTCAGGAAAAGAATGGATAGAAATAGAAAGGAAGAACAAGGAAACACAGATCAGATATTCAAATATCCCTGATATGAGTTCAGTGAAATAATGTTCGTAAACAAGCAGGTCACATATTCCATAAAAAGGCAATGGTATGAGGCAGCAGATAGTGATTGATTGATTGAATATTTTATTAGACAAAAATGCAAGACAGCATGAGTACAGTCAAACACTTGGTCTAAAAGGATAACACCAAAAAAGTCCTTGTGGTCTTGTTTCCATTGGGGTCCTATGTATTCAATTCATCAACTGTATATACAGTACATCATGTGCAGCAATAGGTATGTTTTTGCACCTTACGTCTAACCTCATGTACAGTACAACCTGCTACCTATCACAGACGCGTTGTGAGCTTGTAGATCGGCTAAGAGGTTATAGTGTATATTTGTATGTCTTCTTAAATGTCATCATGATTTGAGTGCACAGGGATCTCATTTTAAACAAGCCAAGTGCTTTTATGAGTGATCCAGTTTAGAGGACCTTGTATAGTGAATTGTACTTCCATGTACTTTTACCATAGCCTGGTAAACCCTCCCTCCGGAAATCTAATTTCCATTTGATTCCAGGAGTGAGTCTGGCATGATCGCCCATTCTGCAATAGTGGCTGTGGGCTGGAGTTGGACGGGAGTAATACCGTTGACTGACAACCCCTTCAGCCAATGATCGTTGTTCCCCTTCAGCCAATTGCAGTGCATTTTACCACCTCCAGACTATGTGACGCAACGGGACTTTTGAGATGGCCATGCCCAAAATAGGTTGCCTTATTCGGATACATGCGTGTCACTGCCCGCCCCTGCCGGTTCTCTGAATTTTTATTTTTAAATAGGCTCTGTCATGATTAATTGACCACATATATGAAGTTAAACAACTAAATTCTATTCAAACGATATCTTATAAGTAAATTCCGAACCTCAAAAAAGAAGTTTGAGAGCGTTTTAAAACCGAAAATAAAAAGTAGAAACTTCCCACAGAAACAATGGCTGCCGTTCGTGTTTGGTTGGCTGCACTCAGGCTGCACTCGGGTCCATTCGGGCTGACTCGAACTCGCCACCTGATTGGCCAACTTTTGCTGTCAATCACAGAACGATGAGCTGCGACGCTGATAGGCTCGGTTTTTTGGTAATGCGCTAGATACGTCCATACAAGCCTTCATGCCAGACTCACTCCTGGAATCAAATGGAAATGAGATTTCCGGAGGGAGGGTTTACCAGGCTACTTTTACCATGTCTTTCTAAATAAAGTATTCAATCAATCAATCAATGCCCAGGGGAACAAGACCAGGAGACCTGGTTCTGCCAGACCCAGAATAAATTCCTAGTACGTAACACACCTACAAACCTCTTTTAGGCCCATGTATGGACGAAAAGGACAGACCGGTCCCTTTTATGCCCATGTACGGACGAAAGGGACAGACCGGTCCCTTTTATGCCCATGTACGGACGAAAGGGACAGACCGGTCCCTTTTATGCCCATGTACGGACGAAAGGGACAGACCGGTCCCTTTTATGCCCATGTATGGACGAAAGGGACAGACCGGTCCCTTTTATGCCCATGTATGGACGAAAGGGACAGACCGGTCCCTTTTATGCCCATGTATGGACGAAAGGGACAGACCGGTCCCTTTTATGCCCATGTATGGACGAGAGGGGGACAGACAAAGCCTCATGTAAGGCCGACCCCCTGGGTCTGGCAAAAAGAGCAGACCAAGTACGAGCCAAAGGTCAAGTTTACAAAGTATTGAGGGTTTAAGTGGTTAAATGTCTGAAAACATTTAAAATGAATCCAACATGTAGTAGGGATCACTGCTTCACCTCTCTCTCAGCTAAGGGGTCCTTGGCCTGAAAACCGTTGCAGACCCCTGGTCTATATGAACGCAATTGACCGTGTTTGGGGGACGGAAGCTGGGTGGGGAGGGTGATCTTTGTCTTCAGGCTACAGGCTGGGCCAGAGCGTAATTGGCATAACGACAAATTGGGAGAAAAAAGGTATAGGCCTACAATAATTGGCGACTATAAAAAAAAACAAATGAAATAAATCATATTTACGGTGGTGCTATGTGTGCTGTGTGTCCCCATGCAGGTCCAACTGGCTGAAGCCGTGCTGCGGGCGCAGGGTGGCCCTGTGGGAGGTGTGTCTGCTCAGCGCTGGCTTCAACTGTGTCCTGGTGGCCAGTCTCCTGCTGCTGGTGGTCTTTCTGTCCCTGGAACTGCTCATAGACACCAAGCTCCTACAATGTAAGTCACCACCGCGCACTAGTAGCAGCTTCACTTTACACTACGTTTGTGTTTCTGATGAAAATACGTTGTTCTTTTTGTTGCCGATCTCGTCTGACGAAGTATTACTAAGCGCTGCACTCTGATGTTGCTTCACTGTGCTGTGTGACTGCTCCATGTCACAAACCTAACGTGCCCGTATTCATCATTGCTGTAGGGTGTAAATCTTGTATGTCCTTTTTTATTATCGGCATTAATATACCAAAAAAAACATAACACGTTTAATTATGGAGATACAAGGTTTCTGGCCGACTGCAACGATTATGGAGACTGGTGGCTGGTGGACGTCACAAAGACGTAGAAGTGAGGAACCTTTTCATGTCAAGGAGCCCCAAATTGACACATATTGAGCCTGCGGACCCCCATTTGAAAAGATATACCAGGGACCCCCATAAGATTTCTTTGCAGCTATAGCAGTGATTCTCAAACATTTTATTTCCAAGGACCCCCAGTTTGATATGCACGCAGGCTACGGACCCCCATTTGATGGCCTTTTTTAAATCTGTAATCTGTAAAATCAGTGTTAATTTAACCCATTAAGACCTGGAACTGTGTCATTTTTAGATTTGAGCTAAAAAAACATTATTTTGCACTTTAGGCTATTCAAAAATAGCAGATATACAAGCTCATAGCGCGGCACCGAGTGCCGCGCTACGAGCTTGTAGATCTGCTATTTTTGAAAAATCGTGAAAATGTGTGCAAATCTTTGAATATATATATTTTTAAAGCGAACATTTTTAACTCAAATCTTTGCTTCTGGGGGTCCCTGGAACAAGATATTTTGATGGGGGTCCGTGGGCAAATACATATAATTTTGGGGGTCCTTGACATGAAAAAGATTGAGCACAAACATAAGTTTTTCAGAATACTGTTGAGATTTAGGAGACATGTAGAATCGGCTTCAGGTCTCAATGGGTTAACAGAGTGTACAAATGGAACCAAATGGACCTGTGAGGACGGGTCCATTTAGACTTACCTCTGTGTGTCGCCCGGCCAGTCGGAGAGGAACTATGGTGTCCGTGTGTGTGTGTGGACAGCACAGGGCCTGTGATGTAGAGTGATGCAGAGAGGTGATAATGAAGCCAGTGCTCTTGTCAATGGCGGCAGGGAACGCGTCTCCATCGATTGCGGGCCGGGGGCCGGGCGTCCATCGATTGCGGGGCCGGCGTCCAGGAGACGCGAGGCTGTGTAATGATACCTGAGGTTTGGCTCCGGGGCGCGCTGCACGGACAGTCACTTCAGATGTACGTCCAATGAGCTGCTTTGGCCGCTGCCAGTCACACAAGACAAATGGAAGAGAGAGAGAGAGAGAGAGAGAGAGAGAGAGAGAGAGAGAGAGGTGGTGGAAAGTATTTAAGTACATTTTAAGTACTGTACATAATATACTCTCTACTTCGACTCTGCTAAACCTCAGAGGCAAATATTTCTACTCCACTATAACTATTTGAACACTTTACTTACTGCTTAGTTGCATATTTATATTATTATTTCAAAAACATATATTAAGTCCTATGTTATACTTCAATCTACAAGGTACGAGTTTGTAGATTTTGACAATACATTTTCCTACTTTGGTACTGTTTGATGCCAATACTTTGGTACTTTTACTCAAGTAAAATTTTGAGTACAGGACTGCTACTTGTAAAATAATCAGTGTACTTGTTTCAGGAGTGATTGAGACAAACTCTCACATAGATTAGTAGCCTAGTGTCAGAGGAGATGGAGGGCAGCGGGTTGGCACCGCGGGGATTAATGGACAATGTCAGAGATGTGGGGAGGGATACAGAATGCTGATAGATGCAATGTGGAAGCAAGGATCACGATGGGTGATGGGGAGAGAGAAACAGAGGGAAATTGATTCAGGCACGCAGGAAACACACACACACACACACACACACACACACACACACACACACACACACACACACACACACACACACACACACACACACACACACACACACACACACACACACACACACACACACACACACACACACACACACACACACACAGAGTTGGCGGAACAAGTCAAAGCTGGATCGACTCATAGCACAAACTCCTTTAAGACAAAATGTAAAGAATTACTATTCCAGCGACAGCGAGTGACGGGATGCAACTCAAAGAACAGACAATGGTGCTTAAAGGGATGCTTCACCCACAAAATAACTTACAATGACAATTACTCACTCCATGAAGCCTTGAATTCATGGAGATCTCTTTTTAGTTTTTGTAGTAAAGTTTGCTCAAACTTTACTTAAAACACTCCCGGGATAAATCTCACGCACAAACGAGGAGTGCACCTGGGCCAGCGCGTGCATGTGAATCCAGCTTGCGATGAACCCAAACACACACACACACACACACACACACACACGCACACGCACACGCACACGCACACGCACACGCACACACACACACACACTCACTATTTTCCTTGTTTATCGATTCTTCATAGAAAAACAAAACTTCTCCATGAATTTTAGGCTTCGGGTGAGTAACCGTCAGAACTGGTGGAAGCAATTGAAAATTGCGTGAGTCAACGGTTTGTCTCGAGACTCTAACCTTACTTTTGTGTCCCTTTTCTCTGTAGTTTCCAATGCTTTTGAGTTTGCCAGCATCATCCACTGGATCAGCCTGGCCATCCTCTCCCTCTTCTTCTCAGAGGTCAGTGTCCATCAAACTGTAGACTTAATCATTATGTTCTTGGTTGGAGTAGGATTTCACTTCCACCCCAAATATTAGGGTTATATATGAAATATTGACAAAAATGAAAATTAACAACATTATATGATTTCAGTTAGTTTTAGTTAGTTAAAGGAGGAGTTCACCCAAAAAAATTACTTATTTTCTATCAATTGTACACCCTATGAAGCCTTGAATCCATGGATTCTTTTTTGTTTTTGTCGCATTCCTAAGCTAATAATTTGATTCCCGTCTCCTGCCGGCTAATGTATCCGGTAGGAGACACAAAGTAGATTATTTGTGTCTCCTACCGGAAATACACACGGTCATCAAATTATTGTCTTAGGAATGCCACAAAAACAAAAATAAATCCATGAATTCAAGGCTTCATGGGGTGTGTAATTGATAGAAAATAAGTAATTTTTTGGGTGAACTACTCCTTTAAAGTAGCACTTCACCCATTTTCAACCTTATTTTCATATAATTGGTCCTCACTAATACTCACTGTATGTCTCATTGGTGGGCTGTGTAGGCTACAGTTCAGAAACTGTGACATCATCAAAGGGGATTCCAAGCTAATAGAACATTTTGAAATCTTGTTTGAAATGACCAAACCTGTCTACCGATGATGTTACCGTTAGGCAGGTATTCTGAAGTGTTCACAGCCCTCCACTGAGACACAGAGTGAGTAGACAGGAATGATGCCATCTTATAAAGAGCAGTAGTGAGGAACAGGATAGGTTGAAAGTGGGCAAAGTGGTCCTTTAAACACACAATACAGTTTCAGTAACGTAGTTGTCGTTTTTTTGGTAAAGACTTGTTTTAATTGATTATTTTTTTCAGTTAACTGAAATGTTTTTTTTTTCTCTAAATCTAGTTGTCGTTATTTTGTTAGTTTCAGTTAAGTATACCAATGGTTCTCAAAGTCCAGGGGTCCTACAGGGGGTTCCAGGATGTCCCCAGCTAAATTTGCTACTACATTTGAACCCCCTTATCCATATTTTTGGGCTATTAAAAAATAGCAGATATACAAGTTCGCAGTGCGGCACGCATCTGCTATGTTAGAACATTTTTGAAAAATCTTGAAAGTGTTTGAAAAATGTTGAATAATTTTGCAATTCTTAACACAAATCTCCTCTTCTGGGGGGTCCCTGGCACAAAATATTTTCAGATGGGGGGGTCCGCGGCCAAATACATATAAATTCGGGTTGGGGGTCCTTGACACGAAAAGGTTTGAGAACCACTGAAGTATACTAGAGGGAACTCCAAACAAACGGACGCCCGTTTAGCCTTACAGACCAAAATGTTGGGCTATAATTAAGCATTAAGCATATAATTAAGCAGTGAAGCGACATGGGTCATAATTAACACCCGGGTTAATGAGCAGCGAGGGATGGAGTTACGGTGACGGGATCCTGACACACACAACACATGTCACCGCAGCGCTGTCGCTCGGATGTCACCGCTATTGTTGTCACAACAAGCGGCGGTGTCAGACACAGGTCCCACTTTGATGGATTAGCCTGGCTATTACATGACAGGACATGCTAATGGGATTGTAAATCAATGGCCACAACACACAACCAGTGGTGGAAGTAGTAGTAAGTAGTTTAGTAAAAGTAGCAATACCACCACTACTGTATATAAGTATAAAAGTCATGTATTAAAAAATGCTAAATGTTGCTTGAGTAAAAGTACAAAGGTATTGACATTACAATATACTATACTATATATAAGTAAAAGTACTCATTATCACAAGGTTCTTTTTTTCCCTCCTTTTTTTCTTTTAAGTTAATTTCTTTTTGCAAATCTTTCAAAAATAGTCCTGAATACGGTGTATATTTTTTGCATAATCAAGTATTTTTTAAATTACATATTTAACAGAGCAACTTTCACTTGAGTAATATTTGACCAGGAGCATCTATACTTTGACTCCAGTACTGGGGTTGAGTACTTGGTCAACCATTGCTGCTCTGTACAGATTAGACTGGACGCTGTGAAGATCAGTATCTGTCGTAAGCATTTTAATATTTGTATATTTATATATATATCCTGCCGAAAGAATGTAGTGAATGTGATGACAACTCACGTTTACATTTAACACATTTTATAGGATGATTCAGCCTTCACCTAATAATTTTTTTTTGACGTGCAACTATAAATTAAGCATATCTCTCTCTCTCTCTCTCTCTCTCTCTCTCTCTCTCTCTCTCTCTCTCTCTCTCTCTCTCTCTCTCTCTCTCTCTCTCTCTCTCACAGACTGTCTTTAGAGTCGTGGTTCTTGGGATCTGGGATTACATCGAGAACAAAGTTGAGGTATGAGGTGTAACTCCCTCACGCTATTTTAATGTGTTTGAAAAAGTAGTTTAACTCATTAACAACTGCAATGTGTGAACACATTAGACTTAGAGTGGTCGTATAGTGGAGTGGGCTCAGAGCCTCTGCCTGAAGACCAAAAGTCTAAAAGTGGATAAAAGATGTTTGACTAACGTCCCTTCCTGTACGGGAGACCGGGGGTTCGAATCCCGAGCATTACACATGGAGGTGTGAGGGGCATACAGTATGTGTACCTGTATGTACTGTACAAGGATCTGTAATAGTGTCTCTTGTCAGGGGGAAACCTCATATGTATTTTCAGAATGCAAAAGTAGCAGATTAACAGGCTCAAGACGCGTCACGTTCGAGCTTGCAGATCTGCTACTTTTCATACATTTGTGTGACGCTATAAGTGTGTGTGTGTGTGTGTGTGTGTGTGTGTGTGTGTGTGTGTGTGTGTGCGTGTGCGTGTGCGTGTGCGTGTGTGAATGGGGGCAGGTGTTTGACGGCGCTGTCATCGTGCTGTCCTTGGCACCCATGGTGGCCTCCACGGTGGCCAACGGTCCCAGCAGTCCCTGGGACGCCATCAGCCTCATCATCACCCTGCGCATCTGGAGGGTCAAACGCATCATCGATGGTGAGAACATCCACTGTCCCGGACCCCCCTGTTCTTTGGAGCTGCCTGCACGAATGCCCTCTTCCACTCTTAACTCTCAGAGTGTAT
Source organism: Gymnoscopelus braueri (assembly GCF_963280865.1). Lineage (NCBI taxonomy): Eukaryota > Metazoa > Chordata > Actinopteri > Myctophiformes > Myctophidae > Gymnoscopelus > Gymnoscopelus braueri. The sequence continues at coordinate 22,902,797 of NC_137603.1, forward strand.
AAATGGAACCAAATGTAGGCTACCCGTCAGGGTCCATCTACAAATTCATGGAATCTCTGTGAGAGAGTGAGTGTATGCGAGTGTGTCCGCGTATCTCGAGAACCATTCAACCGATGGACTTGGACGTATATCGCTGAGGAACCGAAGGAGTGCAGGGCCCAGTGTGAAGTTGGTCGGATAAAGATACTAAGGTTCCAGGTGTCTGGGTTAGGATTGAGGTTAGGTCCATTTATACATCATCTTCATCTGATGAAGAGCCGGTGAGGCTCGAAACGTCACGTCCAAATGGTAGAAACCAATATTTGTTTTGCTTCGGAGCATTATCCAGTATGCAGACTTTATTCTTTTTGGATATCAAGTAGGTTACACAATGTATTTTTTATATACTGTAGTACCGAAATGAATGGAATCCAATGGATTCCTCAAAAAGTAAAACAAGGTATGTTTTGGAAGATGGTTGGCAGTGAAGTCATAGTCTGAGGTCTAAACCCGACCTTAAGCTTACTTTGTGGAACAAAGGACTGTTCTCAGATAAAGCTGATTGTGACTGAGAAGTGAAACATGTATGTCGATGCCCTGGTTTATCAGCCGAGGGTTTCATACCACGTGAAGTCAAGTCCAGAGTCTAGTTTATGTCTTATATGCACCATTAACACACAGTCGTCCTGTGACAGCATTTCAATGGGATTAATCAAAGAGCCAGATGATTATAAAAATCCATACTAATAACTCACTTCCATGCTTTCCCAGTGACTCGGAGCCTTGACGCTGATGTACGCGGCACATTATTACGGAGTACAATGACAAAATGACCCCATTCGCCGCATGATTAGACAAATTATTTACTATTCAGAACAATAAGGCTATCGACCAGCGCTCAGAGTAAATTGCTGCCACTCAGCCGCTCTAACGCGTATTGATGGGAAGCAGATCGTAAGCAGATTCAGAGGAACCATAATGAATCTTGCGGCTGTTCAACATGTTAATGTAGGCTGGATCAATACTGGCTCGGAGGTCACCCCCATAGTGCTCTTTCTGTCGGTCTGTCTGTCTGTCTGTCTTTCTCTCCCTCTCTCTCTCTGTCTGTCTCTCTGTGTGTCTCTCTCTCTCTCTGTCTCTCACTCCTCTCTGGATCGATAGCAGTTGGGAGGTCACCCTCCTCGTGGCCTTGTCTCCCGGTTGCGTGTGGGATAAAAATGTTCTATTCTATTAGCCTGTCAACCCGGCTCTCATTGACTTCAATGCACTCCATGGAACTTCTGTTTGCCTCCCAGTACCTGACAAACGCTGAGGAATATGCCGGTGGGAGCTCCAGGTGAGCCAGTACACAGTACAACGGCGGCGGCAACACAGAAGTGTGTGGGGAGTATTAATTGTTATAACAACTAAATGGGGAGTGGTAAATGGTGCCTTTTTTCCAAATGGCTTTACAATGTGATTTACACTCACACGCCAATGGCAGAGGAAACCATGCAAGGCACCACCCTTCTCATCGAGAGCAGTTAGGGGTTCAGTGTCTTGCTCAAGTACACTTCAACGCTAACACGGGGGGATAGGGATCGAACCTGGAACCTTCCGATTCCCAAGTGGCTACTCGACTCGAAAGAAAGAAAACAAGTAGACGACAGTGGGGCCTCACCCTTACAGTTGTTACTCTTTAATAGGGAAAAGAAAACCCAGTTTTCCCAGTTTTGTCTCCATCTCAAGAGGAGATAGTGCCTGGACTACTGCCTGAGGTAGTCTGGCACAGCCAGACGGCCAAAGATACAAATTATGCGATGAATGCTGTGTTTGTTTTTCCTAAATGAGTGGCTCAGTGTTTCCATTCAATCCCAAGAGAATCTTCAAATGCATGTCTACCCAGCATTAGCACGGTGGGTGCTAATCCATGTTAGCACTCTGGCTGCTAATCCATGCACTTTACTGAAGCTGTTGAACTGTGAATGCACCAGAATTGGGGAACATGTATGTTTTTGTGTCTTTCCAAACGTATTGCTTGATGAGGTAAGTAGTAAGTACAGTATGTCTCCACTGGAAATATTTTGTCATTAATGATAATCATAAAAAACGAATCCATGGCTCTGCTGTGTAAACACGATAAAAGCCTGGGACCGCATGAAGAATTGAAACGTACAGTAGAAGGTACTGAACTGTACCGTGATGAATGTATCTGTGTGTACCTCTGAGAGGGTCCACTCTAATATATCCACTAAATCAGTGCTTCTTCTCAACCTTTTCTCTAAAGTGTTCGCGGACCACCCATCTGACCACCCCAGTGGTCAGATGTGTGGGCCGCGTACATTTTTCAGAGCAGTTATATGCATATTATCATTCAAATCTAAATATTCTTCCAATTATTTGGGGGCCCACTTGCAGTATCCTCTCGGCCCACAGTTTGAGAACCACTGCACTATATTATATCTCCACGCTGGCCTGGGAACACAGTTATAAAGTAGCTAACGTGGTCTGGGACAAGTCTGGGACTCTCTGCTGGAAGTTTGACCTCTGTGCCAACCACAATCCCTCTTAATCAGGCTACATGTGATGTCATATCGATGAAGATGACGTCACAGGTGACTCATGTGTGTGATGACAGAGAAGCATGCTGCCATCGCGGTGAGGTCCCATCATAGTTGTCACGGCTGTCAGTCCTACTGTATAGCATTCGTTCAATCCCATGATGAGGATGATTAACATACAGTACTGCAAGTGACACTGATGATGCAGACTGAACCATTCACACTCTAAAGGTCCGTAAGATTGCAAAGTGGGTCTGACTTCACTCCAGTGTCCAATGAAAGTGCAATCAATAATTTTGAAATCTTTAAATGTCTGTCTGTCTGTCTGTCTGTCTGTCTGTCTGTCTGTCTGTCTGTCTCTCTCTCAGCCTATGTGTTGCAGGTGAAGGTGGAGATGGAACTGGAGATCCAGCAGTGTGAGAAGTCTAAAGCTATGAGAGAGGAACAGCTGGAGCGGCTGACTCAGATCTGCCAGGAGCAAGCTGTGAGTCTGAAATAACACCTTAGACCAGTGGGTCCCAGACCTTTCAGCTCGAGACCCAATATATTAATTTGGTGATTACCCGGGACCCAAACTTACAAAAATTATGAAATTATGAATTAACTATTTAATTGTGAAAAAATAGTATTGTAGATATTTTCACTATTTCTTAATTTTTATTTTAATTTTTACTCAAGTTTTCTTTTCTGAAATTCATTATTTTTTAAATAATGAAATAATAATTTCATCACAACCCACGATAAAGTGGTCCCGGCCCAGTGTTTTGGAACCACTGCCTTAAACGCCTCAAACACCATACCTTTCAATACGAATAATTATCATTTATTATAATAGGAACACCCTGTGAGTGTGAAAAACACCTCAAACACCCTACGTTTAACAATAATTATCATTCCATTATAATAGGGACAACGTCTCGTCACCTCACCCTGTCAAGTGCTCTCACCTGACAAACTATTTGTTCGCGGCTGCAAGGTTGACAGACACTGTGTCATAGCACTACCACTTATACAGACAATATAAATTAATGCTATAATAGGTCTGTTGAATTACTAGCTCCATATATGGGCACAAAAGGGGGCATACCCATATATGGGCATATACTGATGACATCAGCGATCTCCATATATGGGCATTAACTCATTGGCCGCCATTATCGCATTAACGCGATCTAATAAATAGCGCGCTTGGCCGCCAGGATCGCGTTAATGCGATCTATGGTCTTTATTGATCTTTATGCTCTGATCACGCTATTCTGTTATGAATCAGGCTAAGTTTCGGGTTCCACTTACTTCAACCACCACTGCATCCGGTTCCATGACTTGGGTTCCGTTTTCGGTTTTACATTTTTCCCCCCAGTCATTTTCGACCATAATAGGGAAACAAACTGTTTTTCACACGCTATGAAAAACGATCGGAGACCTCCCCTCCTATAATCTATGGTCTGGGTGACGAACAGTCATCCCCGTTGTGTATCACAAAGTAATTTTCGCCGATAACAGAATCTGAGACATTTCACTTCCGGTTCATGTGTTTCACTGTGTGAGTGGGTCTGGGAGGGGGCGAGTGTGATCGAGAGGCGATCAAGCTTGGTATGTGCTGCTCTCTAGTGGCGGAACGATCAAAACGATTCAAGTGTCAAGACAGACTTTCTATATGTGAATTAAATAACAAAATAACGAAACAAAAAAACACGAAAATCGCTGGCAAGGGCTGCTATGAACGAGGTTTTAACTCTGGCAGTCAATGAGTTAAAGGGACAAGGACTGACAGATACAGAGATCCGGTTGTCCCGAGCCACAGATCCGACCGCTATGCCCATATATGGTCATGTGCATAAATGGGACCGAATGACTTCAAACTTGCCGCGTAGCGTAGCGGCAAGGACTCGAGGGAGTGCTGTGCCCGCCACAGAGTAGTTCGGCAATCCAGTTGTCCAGAACCGCCGATCCAACCAATATGCCCATATATGGGCATTCCAGTATATGGGCATATACTGATGACATCAGGGATCTCCATATTTGGGCATAAAAGGGAAACAGATAGACAGGTACAATGGGTACTCTGACAAAGCCCCCGACACTATGACTCAGACATTTTGGTCGGATCGGCAGTGTGACGTAGGTGTGGGGGCCGCATAGCGGCCCAAACCTCTATAGCTGTAAGCCTTTGGCTATATTTACCTTTGACCCAACCTCAGGATAAATGTTTTAGTTAGAGTTATAGAGGTTTATCATTTTAATCTTAATAATGTGCAGGCACAGCACAGAGACACAGAAATAACTTCTTCCCTCAGGCTATGAGAGTTCTGAACATTAACAATGACCCTGATGTCAGGTCAACTGTCTTTAACCCACTCACCAACAGAGCACGGATATATAGTATTTTTTGTATATATTAAGCTTGTTAGCCTGTATATCTTTGCACGCAAACACATTCCCCTATTATTTTCTGTATATTCTATATTATGCATATTATTCTTTTTGGCTGCTACATATAAACAAATAGTACATAGACATATACATACACTGTATGTATTTTATCTTAATAACCAAGGAATTAGAAATTCTAAACTGTATATTCAATCCTTGATCTCAGGAAAGAAGGTGCAAGTCTAACTTGTACTATACCCTACTGACTAGTGACTAGTCCATGGGTCTTCAACAAGGGGTCCATTTACTCAACACTGATGATAGTGCTGTCAAATGAATCTATATATAAAACCTTCAGCATCACTTGGATGGTAATCTCTCAAGAACAGATTCTGCTCTGCGTTTGAATCTGTCGGGGAGGTTCGTCATAACATGTACGCAGTAGCCTACAAGTGGGCGTGCCTTCA
>NC_137603.1:22913155-22970655 GCF_963280865.1 Gymnoscopelus braueri
CACACACACACACGCACACAAACACACACACACACACACAACAGCACTATGACCGCAGGCACTGCCTGCAGGATCAATACGGTGGGCAAAAAAGCTTTTAGAAAACACCCATATTCTCACACACCACTAACGCACACACACACACACACACACACAGGTTTGCATTACTATATTTGTGAGGACATAAACATTTTAGGACAGCATTCAAAATAGCCACAAAATTGTAGATCCAGATAAGCTCGCACCATGTCAACATCACGGATAGCTGAAATATAGAATATGGGTTTTGTATTAATTCCAAAAAAAAGTACAGTTTTCAAATAATTGTAGGGGAGTAAAATCTGCTTCAAGTGAAGTATAAGTACCTCAATGGTATACTATAAGTACAGTACTTGAGTAAATGTACTTAGTTACTTTCCTCCACTGCCCAGAAGCCCCCCCTGGCTAGCGAGGCGGGTCCCAGACCACTCTGGGGCTATTTCAGGTACAGAGTGCTCTGTGCTTTGGGGTCTTGTCGTGTGGAGAGGGTGGTCCGCCGCCAAACATCTGTTCCCTTCACCTGCAAAACCACAATAGAGCCCCTGCGAGACCCCGGAGGGACCCCGTTGACCGCCCCCCAGGGGGCACAGAGGGGCAATCTGCCTCTCAAGGAACAAGCGAGGCTTTTTACGGAAACACGGTAACCGGGACGAGCACTTAGGCCTCGGGGCCTCGGCTGGGCAGCCTGCAGGCTGCGAGGCGATCTGAGTGGGGAAGGACGGGGCTCTCACGCTCGCCTGAGGGGTGTCACCGAAATGTCATTCATTCTCATTCTGGCTGGTGGCCAGTGGTGGAAAGAGCACTCGCATTTTTTACTTAACCCATTAAGACCTGAGGCGATTCTTAAATATGTTTTAAGAATCTTAAAAAAATGTTTTGAAAAAAACAACAACAAAAAAACACTATTTTTCAAAAATAGCAGATCTACAAGTTCATAGCGCGGCACTCGGTGCCGCGCTATGAGCTTGTAGATCTGCTATTTTTGAATAGCCAAAGAAATCTAAAGTGACACAGATGCGTTACAGGTAAAGTATCAATACTGCAATGTAGAAATACTCTGTTGTATGTTTTGTAATAATAATGAAAATCTACAAAGTACGTAGTAACTCAAGTTTTCAAATAATTGTAGTGGAGTAAAAGTACAATATTTGCCTCTGAGATGTAGTGGAGTAGAACTCAACATTGTACTTAAGTACAGTACTTGAGTACATGCACTTAAGTTACTTTACACCACTGCCGGTGACTGCCAAGACTCTCTCCTTGTAGGAAACATAGGCAAAGAAAGAGCAAGTCATTCAAGATTCAAGTTTTTCACTGTTACATCTTATTTTTCAGTGATCAGCGTGACCGCAGGGTTTTCTCTCACAGCTTGAAGCTACTGTAGATTCTTTTCAAAGAACAACAAAGAACAGACATACGTCCTTTAAAGGGATAGTTCACCCCCAAAATCTAATTCTATCGATTAGTCACCCCATGGAGACTAATATTTTTTTGTTTTTGTCGCATTCCTAAGCCAATAATTTGATGACCAGCAGACCGGTAGGCAGCAGTTCCGGTAGGAGACACAAAGGAGACTCTTTGTGTCTCTCCTTCCGGAACCGATCTACAAGTGCCGCGCTATGAGCTTTTAGAGCTGCTATTTTTGAAAAACCCCTGGCACCATTTTTTTTTTTTGATGGGGGATCCGCAGCCAAATACATATCATTTTGGGGGTCCTTGACTTGAAAACGTTTGAGAACCACTGCTCTATAGGGTCCATGTGGTTAAGTTGACTTTCTTTGAATAACAAAACCATTCTTCTCTTGCCTTGTCTAGATCTGACACCTTTACCTTGACAGTGATTTAGAAATGAAATGCCATGACCTTTTCACATGGCCCGTCCATTTCCTTCAGTCAGATGACAGCCTGATAGCCCGGCTATCACACAGACGAGGAGAACAGCCTTTTATTTTCGCCGGACGGCCCATTCTCTTAGCCCAGACTCATGTCTTATTAATCGAGGAGCGATTGTCTCGGCCTTGTTTTAGTGCCGCACGATGCTTCTTCCTTCTCCGAAAGGGGATGGCTCACTGGGATTAATATTTTAGGCTGCAAAATAAATGAAATTACCCGTCAGAGCCGGTGCGTGGGGTCCCGCGGGACGGGGGCTAGCACTCAGGGCACTTTGGGCGCCCTGCACTCAGCAGGCAGACAGTGAGATCAGGGCCAATGAAGCGGAGCGGAGCATAGGAGAGCGGAGCGGATCACTGTGAGGCCTGGATGTGTGTCTGAACAAAGAGTCGGCCTCGTTCTCCATCTCTCTGTCTCAGTGTCTAAATACCACCAGCCCACCCCCTCCCGTAGGGCTGGCTGATACAGACACAACCAAATGCCTCCATATTGATGTTGTGACGACGATATCGTATTGTGACGATTATTTAAAAATTTAAGTTTTTTAATACAATTGCAAAGATAGCCGATCTACATGCTCACAATGTGTTTCATTTTCACGTGGGGCCCATTTATTTGCTTGATTAGAACACAATAAAGGGCCCACCTATATAATATTCAAAAACAAAAGAAAAAAATCCTATTGAAACTGAATAATCATAAAATGGAGAGTTGCTATGATGCTGTAAAAGGGTCAGTGACAAAATGGGGTTGGCAAGGTGACACATTTTAAAGGCGTGGGTCAGGTTTCTTTTAAATATACATATTTAGTCATGTTGGTTTCATGTCAGTTGAAAAGATATTTGCTTCATTATAAAATAATGAAAACTACAGAATGCGCCCGAAAATGTCAAATGGTTTTATCACATGCAAATTTGAAGTAAATGATGTTCTCATAACATTTTTGTTTCGTTTTTTTAACTTTATTTTAAAAATATTTGCATTATTTCTAGATGTAGTTAACTGGACCTGATGCTCAACAGACATTAGACAATTAAGCATTAGACCCTCCTAACACTACTTATTATCAGCATTGATAGCCAAAAATGTATTTCTTGGCAGATAAACCTTATATCTGGAAGAACAGGACATGATATTGTTATCGAGTATTAGAAATATATCATTTTGTTCTAAATAACCATTTTAATGTTCTTGACACTTTATTTTATACATGAAAACGTCCATAGTGTTAGTTGTGGTCATAAAATAATCACAATAATCATTAGATTAGAACATGTACTGAAATGCTCCTGTCCATTTGTACTCAGATGCAGTGGTACGTGACGACATGAACAACTATATCAGTCAGTACTACTGTGAAGCAAGTAGTGGTAAGTGACTATCTACAGCACTAACAGCAGTGGTTCTCAACCGGTGGGCTGGGGGCCGCAGGTAGAGCAGCTGTCTTGGAATCATAAGGTTCCTGGTTCGACCCCCAGCTCCCCCTGGCTTAGTGTCAAAGTGTCCTTGAGCAAGACATTGAACCCCTTATCTGCTACTCATCAGCAGGTTGATGCCTTTACTTGAATACAGTAAATGCACCATTTAGAGTGGCCACTCAGTATGAATCAGTGACACCTATATGAACCCATACCTTATAAAAACATTGTTGAAAGTGATTTATTTTTGGTAAATAATCTCTATTAAGATAGTAATCATTGCTACAGGCGTCTCCTCTTCTGTCTCTCTGATAAACAGAAAATATATTTTCAGGTGGGTGTCCAATTTCATCGAATCAGCTTCGATGTTTCTCTGCTAATTGGATAAAATGGTATCCCGTCCTGAAAATGCATTTTCTGTTTATTCAAGAGCTGGGAGAGCCCTGTTAATATTGAGCTATTTAACACTTATTTCAACAAAAGAAACCCCCCTTACTGCACCTTTAATTGCATATCTTCACATGAATTCTCTGAAATCAGTTTTGCTGGTTCATATTAGACAGCCTCAATTTAAAAAATATGATTTATTATTTAAAATGATTTGTTTATTAAAATGTATTTATTTTAAATTAATGTGTTAATTTAGTATGCAAGCAGTTAAAAAAGCCCAGTGTGTTTTGCCAGTGTTGCTACACTGATCCCCTCATCGTCTCCCTCCCTTCCAGACACGGGGGCGTCTGCGGCAGGAGCCAGGGTGATCACCACGACGGCCATCGACGTCCACCTCCCCACCGTGCAGAACCCCGTCCAATCAAACCGGCTCCTGGTTGTGGAGCGGGCGGGCAGCGCCGTGAGTGACGCCTCCACCGGCGTATCGCGCTCCAGTGGCAGCCTGACGGCCCGCCCCCTCAGCGTGAGCACCCTCAGTGTGAGCACCCACACGCTGGGTTCGTCCACAACGGACTGCGGGGGAACCGTCGCACGGGAACTCGCCTTGAACTACGGCAGCAGCAGGGGTTCCCAAACTTTTCAGCTCCAGACTCAACAGATACATTTGGTGTCTCCCCCCCGGGACCCAAACGTACACAAATACATTATGAATTAACCACTTATGCCCTGTTTAAAAAAATAGTGAAAATAGCCGATCGACCAGCGCTGGTCGATCGGCTATTTTCACCATTTCTTAAAAGTTTATTTTATTGAATTTTTTGAAAATGTTTGTTTCTTCGTTATTATTTTTGACCCATTTGACCCATAATCGTTAAGATTATGTGTATAGAATAATCACTGAGAAAATAATCGATAGTTGGAGTCCTACCCCGCCCGGGACAGAAGGGCCTAACTGTGGACGCCGTCCACATAATTGACACTCCTCAGACCTCAGATGATGTCCACAGAATTGACGCTCCTCAGCCCCCAGTTGGACCACAGGATAAACATCTACAACCGTAGGAACCAGGGGGGAGTGCCGTGGCCAAGGCAGGGGTGGCTGTGTACTGCTGCAGACTAAACCTCTCATCCACCTTCAGGGCGGTGCCACTGAGCCCTCCCCAGAGGAGAAATAGGCTCCTTTGGCCGGCCGATACGCCTGCCAGGTGTGTAGGTTTTGGATTTAACACAGATGTGTGAAAACACAATGATTTATATTGTACACCTGTTTGGCCTAGATCTTATCTTTTTCATTGTAAGCTCTTTAAGTGCTCCTACTGTAGATACTTAACAGTCTCTTCATATAATCGGTCCTGACTCCTCACTCATGTTCATTATAAGATTTCAGGCTATACTTGCTCTGTGTCTCATTGGTGGGTTATGGACAGTTCAGAAACCTGCCTACAAATGGCATCATCGATGAGGCTAATAGAAGCTAAACTACTATTTTTTTTTAAAAACCCCTCTTCCTGGAACTTTAAAATGACCAAATGTGCCTCCCGATGATGTCATTGGTAGGCAGGTTTCTGAACTGTCCACAGCCCTCCTCTGAGACAGAGTGTGAGTAGACAGAAATGGTGCCATCTTATAATAAGCATTAGTGAGGACCAATTAAATGAAGATAAGGTTGATTTTCGATTCCTGCAGTTTTTATTTATTTTATTTTCTACATGTTTGTGCAAGGGCCTTAATGCCTAATGTATACTCCGTAATGCCACAGTGTCCCTTGGCACAATCCAAGCTACAAGCTAATAATCTCATGATAGTCAAACATGCGCTGAAAGTTCCTGAGAGGCTACCGCTAATGCCGAACGATTTAACACTGGTTGCTTGTTTCTCTACCTGGCAACACCAAGTTGCCAGGTTCTGGGAGAGAAACAAGCAACTAGCGTTAGCTCGTTCGGCATTAGCGGTAGCCTCTCAGGAACTTTCAGCGCATGTTTGACTATCATGAGACTCTACAATGAGTAGTAGTAGAGAAAAAAATAACTTTGCATCGGTTATAATAGACGAATTTCCCTAAGCCACGCGCTCCCATTATGCAAACGGAGGGGGTTGAAAAAATGACGACAGGGGAATCGATGGAAAAAAACAACGCCACTTTCTACGTCGGTAGGTGAGTAACGACACATCAAAGATAACACTTAAAATGTCCGGATTTCTCCTTTAAGCAGAAGACTTCTGAAGTATCTCAAAAGTCGTTTCCAGAAAATGACACTATCAGCTGGCTCTTTTACTTTCTGTACAACCTACCTTGAGGCATCCAAGTAAACAATTACCAGAATTATAGCACAACATGGACAGCACCATCCCGGGGACTGGAGTGATGGTGCTAACGTCTTCTCATCAGGAATTCCTATTATGACTGGGATTCAAAAATACTTAACCTAAAGTGAAACAAAACCAGCAAAGGGGCCATTATTCACTAACTCAAGCCTGAACTTCTCTAGTATTCTAACTAATACTCTGTGACAGCTTTCTGATGTTTTGAGCTCCGAACAGTGTGTGGAGGTGGCTTCCGTTTGACTTGACTTGTATGAACAACTTTTAACGCACATTGTACAGTTCTCTGTCCAAAACGCCACAGGGTACACTAGACTGGTATAGCCGTGTCAACCAAGGTTAGTATAGTTATAAATTAAATTAAATTAAATATCTCAAAAGAGATAGAGATTTTGGATTTTTTTTTACCTAAGTGTATAAATTGACTGAATAAAGACGAAGAAGAAAAAACACACAATACAGTAAGTATAGTTATCGTTTGCTTTATTTTTATTTCAGTTAACTAAAGTGTTTTTTCAATTCAACTTTTTGTTATTTTGTTTAGTGAACTATAATAACCTTGGTGCAAACAACAGCCAATTTCTTACCTTAACTTTCTAGCACTAAATTATGGATGTTTGGGATGAAACCACAGGTTTATTTGACAGTATTATTATTTTCTCTTAACTTTATTGAGACAGTTAAGAGGGTACATGATGTGTGTGTGGGTAGATTGAGAAAGGATGTCAGTGGATTATGTACAAGACACCAGACTGGAGTGCTTGTGTAGCATGAACCTTTAAAGAAGTACAGTAAAGTACAGTACAGTATGCCCTGAATGGCAGGCCAATCCTTTGCACTTTAATGTTTACACATGGTTTTGTAAACTTAATAGAGAGGAACGAGTTGCCAAATGTAGGTGATGTCATTCGAATAAAAAATAAATAGAAAAAAAAAGTGTATTTACATTTTTAAGGTGACTTTTGTTGTTTGTTTTTTTAATTATTGAGTTGTAACAAAGACAGTCCTTAACGTAGTCAGCACCATAGTCAGTACCATAGTCAGCACCTTAGTCATCAATGTAGTCAGCAGCACCATAGTCAGCAACAGTCATTAACATAGTCAGCACCATAGTCAGTAACCATATAGTCAGCACCATAGTCAGTAACCATATAGTCAGCACCATAGTCAGTAACCATATAGTCAGCACCATAGTCAGTAACCATATAGTCAGCACCATAGTCATTAACGTAGTCAGCGGAATTTAACCCCATTCTAGTAAACCAGGAGTTCCATACCTGTGTTTAGCTTTTTTTGTTATTTAGGTTGAGACATTAAAATTCACACTAATTTTCAATACTACAGTAAAGTCACTTCATACAATGAACATGAGCTGTCAACTGACAGCTCAGTGCTGTGAGAGGGTCCTGATGTGACTTTATACTGACCATGATACTGACATGATACTGACCATAATACTGATGTGATACTGACCATAATACTGACGTGATACTGACAATAATACTGACAATAATACTGACGTGATACTGACAATAATACTGACGTGATACTGACAATAATACTGACGTGATACTGACAATAATACTGACGTGATACTGACGTGATACTGTCAGGATACTGACCATGATACCGACATGATACTGACGTATACTGACCATGATAGCTCACAACGTGTCGCATCGCAAAATGTTGTGAGCTTGTAGATCAGCTGTTTTCAAGCCAAAAGCCAACGTTTAAAAAGGGCTGGAGTGGTTAATGTATGTTTTCAAATAATAATCAAAATATACAGAGTAAAAGTACTTAGTTACTTTCCACCACTGATAATGTATCCCTATTTTGAGCATGTAATTATAGGCGAAAAGCTTCAACATTTGTTTTAAATGTCAGAATAAAAATAGCTAATCTGCAAGCTCACAACGCGACAAAAGAAAGTACATTTTGACATAATTTTGTGCGTTGTTTGGTAAAGATGATTTGTGTGAAAACAATCAGAAAGACACTTCATCAAGGGCTGCAGAACGGTTTTGAAAACAAGGACCTTGGTTTGGAGAGTGTTGTGTAGTGTCTGGTGGAAATGTTACGTAGTTAATAAGTGAAGTCAATGAAAAGGTCAGATTAATTTAACACCAAGGGTGCAAATAAAATGTTAATCATTTTTAAGGTCTTAATTAGACCTTAATTTGGAGGTGTTCAGGCCTTTTATGACATAAAACCCTCGGGCCGAGGGTTAAGAAATGCTATGGTTAAAGGGGGCAGAGGGTTAAGAAGGGCTAGGGTTCTGAACCCTCCTGAACCCCATATATAATATTTTGTCAAAATAATAACTAAGTTGGATCCATTGGAACACAGGTACTTTTTTACATTTCCTGTAAAGTAACCGTTTTGGACATACAAGGTTTCCACCCGACAGTGACGATATACTGTGTCATATAAAAATCACATACTAGACTAATGTCTGAAATGTAATTACTATTCCTATTTGCATATCACGAGACATTTCAATTATTTAGGGTAATTAACATTGAAAGACCTGTCACAACAGCTAATTGGTCATGTCATTGTAAATCCTAAGGAGAATTAAGTTTCATATAATTAATTCAAAAGATACAGTAGACTACTGTACCATTTTGTTGCTTGTTAAATGTTTACAAGTGTACAATTAAGGCTCCAAGCAAGCGATCAATACAATAAGAAAACCAAGTACTGAAAGTAATTAAGTAATTAATGGTAGAAGATTTCCTTCCAACAAAATCCCAATATGGGGAACTAGACTCGTTCTGTTGTTTTGTTTTTAGAGCTAGAAACAAAAGACTATCACTGACTTATGCTTAGTTTACACTAAACTACGTTGTGATTCACGCTCGTCGTTATTTTCAGCACGTGATACAGGCATGCAGCTAAGTGGAGCTGCTCAGTTGAAATGACAGGCCCATGGTACAGGTAGTCAGGTTGACATAATAAGAGTCCAAAAGGGGGACGGGGAGAAGCATAATGCTTATCAAGCCCTATCCCTGGCTCAGATTGCATAGATAGATTCAATCATCACAGTGTTTACATCACACTCCAAGGATGCATGAATTTTACATGGTGTTTAGCACGCATATTCATTTACACAGCATGCCCTCCCACACATGCGGCCCTCGTTCTCTCTCTCTCACACACACACACACACACACACACACATTGATTTAGAGATTGATTTAGAAACACGCTGCATGATATTGACAGTAATATAAGGATGTATAATGTCAATACTTGTGTCGTGTATTATTATCAGGTTAATATAATAATACAGTATATGACTAATGGATGTGTCTTGCCTTGTTAATAACGGAAATGCTCTTTGCCATCTTGACTCCCACATGCCTTATATGGGGTTTCCAGCAGATTTTGTGGTCTTCAGACCACAAAATCTTCAGACCAGTTCAGTGGCCTTGTGGTTAGAATGTCCGCCCTGAGACTGGGCGGTCGGAGTTCGATCCCCGGCCGGGTCATACCAAAGACTCTAAAAATGGGACCCAATGCCTCCCTGCTTGGCACTCAGCATCAAGGTTGGGGTCCCTGCAAAGTCCCTGCAACATATGGCGTCATGTCCAGGGGGTGAACTTGTATATCAAGCTGCTTCACGCAAAGGAAACAGGAGATAGGGCTTGGCAAAGCTTACATCTTCAGCATCCTTCTCCCCTCATCCCTCCTTTTCACATGTCCAAACCATCTCAACCTCGCCTCTCTTGCTTTACCCCCAAACCTTCTAACCTGGGCTGATCCTCTAATGTAATCATTTCTGATCATGTCTTTCCTTGTCACCCCTAATGAGAATCGTAGCATCCTCAATTCTGCCACCTCCAGCTCTGTCTCCTGTCTTTTTGTCAGTGCCACCGTTTCCAAGCCATACAGCATGGCTGGTCTCACTACCTACAGTACCACTATCTAGCTCAGTGCTGTGAGAGGGTCCTGATGTGACTTTATACTGACCATGATACTGACATGATACTGACGTATACTGACCATGATAGCGTGTCGCATCGCAAAATGTTGTGAGCTTGTAGATCAACTATTTTCAAATAGCCAAAGTTTAGTGCCACCGTTTCCAAGCCATACAGCATGGCTGGTCTCACTACCTACCACTATCTTTAATTAGAAATGTTCCCAAGAAAATAATTCTAGGAAGAAATAAGCAAAAACACCAAACTTTTGTTTAAGCCAATGCACAACACTTTGTAGTTTGTACTTATGCTATGCTGCATGGCACGAGGGATTTGCAGAGAGCCTGCCAGGGGCTCGGGTTGCTACGGCGATCAATTTCCCATATTAGGGACATCAACAGGCATCAGATTCCCTGATTGGCCAACCCAACCTGCCGGTTTCACGCTGTACCGATATAAGTGTTGGCGTGGACAACTGCACCCCATTCTTTCACGGAGCAAGATTGGGAATCCCACTTTTTGATGTATGTGACTATTTACCTTGTTTATCGACTGGAGTTCATGCCTACTCTGCATATTCTGATTGCAGACTTGTAAGTCGCTCTGGATACATTGTGAAACGTAATTGTAGATTGTCTACGGTTTGTCCCTGGTTTGTCACATGTTGGATTTGCGTGACATTTGTGCCGCTGTACCGTTATAAGGCCTCGGACAGCCCGACATTCTTCCACGGAGCAAGACGCGGAAAATCCATTTTTGTCTACGTTTCGTCTACATTACGCATGTCAAATGTTGAACTGGATGGTGCATCTTAAAGGAGGGCCGAAGCGAGCGTGTCATGCTGCGGTGACAGTCGGCCACAAGGTTTACTCCTTCGGGGGTTTCTGTACGATGGAGACGTATCGGTACGACAGAGGACACATCGACGTTCACGTCTTCAACGCGGTATCCCTGAGCTGGACGAAGTTACCCCCAGTGACGAGCGGGCGCTCTCGTCCACCACTTACACTGACCACCGGAGGCGGAGGAGAGCACCCCCTGGACGTTCCCTCCATGCGCTACGGCCACACGGCGGCACTGACAGAGGACGTTATCTACATCTGGGGCGGGATCGTGGACAGCGAGGTAGAGGAGTACTGCAACGTGCTTTACGCGTTCGACGTCGACTCGCACGGATGGTTCAAGCCCAGGATCTCCGGGACCGTTCCTGAGACGAGGCGCAACCACTCTGCCTGCGTCTTGGGGAAGGTCATGTATATCTTTGGAGGATTCAACGAGCGTACCAGATATACTAACAACATCTACACGTTGGACACCGCGACAATGGTCTGGGCTTTACTTAACACCAGGGGAACTCCGCCACCTGTTTCGGAATGCCACTCTGCCACCATCATCGGCTCAAAGGTGTTTGTGTTTGGAGGCCAAGCGAGCAACATCTACTACAGCATCAGAGTGTTTGACACAGAGACCAACAGCTGGCTGAGCACGCCTTCTGCACAGCTTCTCCCAGAAGGACGCGAGTGTCACTCAGCCTTTGCCTACAATGGAGAGCTGTACATATTCGGTGGCCAGAATTGTAGTCTGCACGAGATCTTCAACGACCTGTGGAAATTTAATCCAGAGACCCTCTCCTGGAAGAACGTGGAGCCCAAGGGGGAAGGCCCGTGTTCGTGGATGTATCGGATGTGCTGTTGCATGGTGGGAGATCGCATCATCCTCTTTGGGGGAAACACGGATGACCTGTACGTCTTAGACTTAAGTCCTAGTCTGAAGGCGTTATGCAAGCTAGCCGTTATTCAGTATGGTCTGCAGCAGTCGGAACTCCCACATGACATCCGGTGGGAACTGGCAGCCATGACTACCAACAGCGACAGAAGAAAAAACATGAAAAGACCAAGAAGAAAAAAGAAAAAGATAATAGATAATGGCAGAGAAGTTACAGGGAACGGGACAGAAGAAATGGAGAGACGAGGATATCGGCAACCTTCAAAAGTAGTGTGACCATATTTTCAAGCACCCAAACCGCGCCCAAACATTTTTTGTTACTCTTGCAACAAGACAAATGGCAATATTTGTTCCATGCACAATATTTATTCATTACAAACCCCAAAGATATATTACATCTAAAGACAGAAAGAGTCTTTCAAAGGCATTAATCGTCAAATACATGTAAGGCAGGATTCTCATTGACATAGATATCTTGTAGGTACAGTATTACTGTAAGTAGTTATTGTAATTTTTTTGTTAAGGCAGGATTCTCATTCACATATATCTTGCAGGTATTGCTGTATGTAGTTATTGTTCAATAGTTGTATCAGCCAGCTGTTTAAACTTGATTTTCAAGTGATCACTTCTTCAAAAGCGCAGTCATCTCTGGAACAGCCTAAATATCGGAACATAGACAAAAAGAAAGTATGTTTTCCTTTAACGATTTTTTAAAATAAATACAATAGAGGTGCAACAAAAACAGGCAAAATAATCGATAATTTTCTGTTGTGTCTGACATCAGTGCTGATGGTGTCTGACATGTTTTTGTTACTTAGGCTTGTTTTTCTTGACCACAATGTTAAAATTTAGATCGCAGGTTATTCAGACAGATGCTGGGTTCGTTGTTTACCTGGTATCCTACAGTTTCAATGTACAGATTATTATTTTGATAGTATATTGTTTAGACTGATGCTAGGTTCTTGGTTTACTCGTGATGCTAGCTTACTGAGGCACTACACTGTCTCTCTGCATTAACGTATGTGTTTACCTTGCTTATTGTAGGTCGCTCTGGTTAAGAGCGCCTGCAAAATGTAAATTGCTGACGGGGGGCAGACATGCCTTTGACACCATATATGTGCGGTAGTCCACCAACCGCACACCCATTAGGCAATTTTAATATAGTATAATCGATCAATAATCTATCCATATTTTAGGCATATATATATATATATATATATATATATATATATATATATATATATATATATATACATACACACATATACATATAAACACATATATATGCACACATATACATAAACACATATATACATATATTGATAGCTGGCAGCCCTAAAATGACTTATTTTTCATAGTGAGCAGTTAACATTGATTAGATTGTAAAGCAGTTATGTGAGACAGGTAAAGTGATAACCAGCGCACCACGGATCTGCAACCTGCTACCTATAACTACACCCATCACTTCAATGGAGTTTACTAAAAGACCAGCGCACCACACGCCATGGAGAAGATCAATCATTCATGAGCCATGGTCAAACAAATGGACCACGCTGCTAGGATTACACGCCACACAAATGAATGGAGGCCTTTTGATTGAAGGAGGGCAGCAAAAGCTGGCTGGCACCAGTGTTGCCATGTCTGCTTATTATAAACGATTTTGGGCTTCTTTTTCTGTAAAGTCACTTAAATATTGGTAGTTGCGGCTTGCGGTTTTTCTAAAGTGTAGTTACTTAGTTGTTTCCTAAAGTTGTTTAAACCAGTGGTTCTCAAACATTTTCATGGCAAGGACCCCCCAAATTAATATGTATTTGTCCATGCCCCCCCCCCCCCCCTCCAATTTCACATTTTTCACTTTTTACCCCAAGATATTTTGCAGATCTACAAGCTCACAACGTTGTGAGCTTGTAGATCGGCTATTTTCAAATAGCCGATGCATATAGGTTTAAAGTGCTCATGTGGCCTACAGTCACCTCTTTTGGGCTTGTTTTCATAGACCTTGTTGCTTTCATCTCTCGCAAAACCTGGCAACAGTGGCTGGCACACTTATCTGTCACCGCCACCTCTCTGTATTCACGTCCCAACTGAACCCTAACCCTCCTCAGGTCAACAAAGCATGTAAATGAAGAGACGAAAACTAAATCAATGTGGAATCTACCAGCCACTCGTGTTGAGCGGCTGTTATGCTTTGTCTCTGCATTTGCTCAGTGGCACGGTGCCCACTGAGTGTAAAAAAGTTGTCCAAACATACAGTATTTACAGCATTCTACACGTTTGCTACTAATTGCATCCATAACGTGCACACTGCCTTCAAAAAGGTATTACTGTAGGTCTCATGTTTACACCTCTGTTGCATAAAGTTAGCTATTTTCCTGTAACCTCTATAAAGGGGCTGTGTCCACAGAAAGGAGGAGTGCTTTGGATAACCTGTGTCCAGACTAGAGAACTTCTTACTAAGCATACAGAGTGTGTGTTGACACCCACAACGTTCAAACCCATCAACAACAACCGTTGTTGTGCTCGGATGATGTGTCATCTGCTTTATTAGCACAAATAGCCTAGCTGAAACAACGGTAAACATGGACTTCTAAATGCTTATGGTAAAGATACATATCGTCAGGTGGTAAATGACCGGGTTGTCACACACAGCCAGGACGATCAAACGTGAGCGGCACTCCTCTCCAAAAGTTGAACTATTTTCTGTTTGAAGCGCCCAGGGTACTCCACCAAAAAACGGGGGGATAAGCAATACTTAAATTCGACGCCTTTTTAAGAGATTTGTGGATGTATAATTTTCTTTTCATTGTATGCCATCTATAATAGAGATTACATCGATTCTATATAACCTTTTAACTCACAGATAAACTGCAAATGACAGGTGAGGCCTAAATCATTCATATGAACTGAATTTGTCGATATATATCATCAAGGGCCAGTTTGATGAAGTGACACGAGCAGACCTAAAGAAGACGTGGGACGGGGCCCTAAATTGCTTTTGGGAGCTCTCCAGTGACGTGGGAGGTGGTGGCTGTCACACGGTGAATTAACAGTGACCATTATTACAGGCTTCTCTCAATAATTGAAGTGTTTTAATAAGGGCTCGCAGGGAGTCACTTTAAGTGCATTAACATTACATGACCGTTGTTTTCATTCCTATTCATTGATGGCAAGGCATCCTCCATGTCATTACCCACTTAAGCCCTAATTTATATTTTGTCGTTCGACGAATAGCAAAAACGGACAATCTACAAGCTTTATATCTGCAATTTTTAGAGGAATATTTTATTACGATTTCTGCCTGCATGCCCAAAATAGGGATGCCAGGTTAACCTTTATGTATAGACTGTAGGGGCACTCTGCTGCTGCTGTGCTCGAACTGCCACCCATGTTTGCATTGACATGCCTGATACCTGCTGTCTCACTTGCACGAGAGACTACAGTATATGCACAAATTTATATTCTGTATCTGTTACTGTACTATCGCTGCTACATCTGCTGCTAACATCATGCATATATGTATCTGAAACAATATTTTAATTAGCTGCTATTTTAACGGCCTCATAAATCACCTTTTTATATCTGACCTGCTTGCACAGTATGTGTATTTCAATCTACTCATATCAGGAATATTTGAATATCTGGCCTGTTTTCCTTATAATAGCAAAACTCTATTTTGCTATTCTTCTTCTTTTCTAAAAACTACAAATGACGGAGCTAGTATGAAAAATAATTGCACCACTTCTTTACACCTGTAAACCTGTGATGTGACAATAACTTTGAAGTTGAAGTGAGTATAAAGTTGCTTCTCTGCCTCTCACACGCTCACCTTGAACAGATCGGCCACCAGACCGTAGTCAGCCACTTGGAAGATAGGAGCCTCTGGGTCCTTGTTAATGGCAACGATTGTCTGCAAGAGAATAAAAGAATAGCACATCGCTGTCAGAACATAATAGAAATTTGTGTCACAGTGAAAATGGATCTCCGCTGTAAGCTGCTGTTCTGCAAGGATTTCTTTGTTCACTTTCTTGTTCGTGGCATTTACTCCAAAACGTGCACTTGTGCAAGTGCTCTGGATAAATGGCTACATTGTGCAACATTGTACATTGAAAAGGTGCCTAACACAATCTATATTACAAGAGAACAAAGTTACATTTCAATGATTTTCCTTCCACGGGCTGGATTATGAACTAACAAGACCGGCTCTAATAACGGCTTGGCTTTCCTGCTGATCTCAGGGCCTTTTCACCTATAGACCCTTTTAAACGAACCAAACTAAGACCTCTTCAAGTGGACCAGGAAGTGGAGATGTCTTCTATGACATCAGGAATCAATGACATCAGTCATCCGCTGATTTGAGCAAAGTTAGGCCAGTCCAACCTCCATTGACAACCAGTTTAAAATCTCAAAAAGTATCAAACATTGTCCCCAGCATGCATAATGTGCTTCTGATTACACCGAGATCATTTTATTTTACACGGTAAAGTGTGATTAATCAAATAAAATCCCAATCTGATCCACTCAGATAGGGATTACAAGTGTTGAACTCTTGGGCCCAGGTGATTTTTGTGTTTGATTCCTAAAAGAGTTTGTATCGAGAAGGAATTTGGTGTTTGCTTCTCCTTCCTCTCAATCAGCTACTTCAACTCCCACTCACCACTGCTTCAGGAGTCAAACTATGTTCTACTCCTCTGTCCCTCTCTTCTTATCTCACTCGCTGCCTCTCTCTCTCTCTCATTCTGCTCATCATCCAAACAGCCTAAATTGACCTAAAGAGTGGTTTCCAACCGTTTCTGGATCAGGGCCCACTCGAAAATCTCAAAAGTGTTCGCGGCCCACCCATCTGACCACTTGACCCATTCAATCAGGGAACGCATCTAAAAAAAATGTCTTCTAAATCCTAACTGGTTTCTGGATGTGGTGACTGATCCTGTCTCACATTACAAGTCTTACTCCACTCAAAATCTGATCTAAATGTACTTGGTTACTTTCCACCACTGTCTGTATGACGGGATGCATTTACAGCACAGATCAAATTAACCCCACGCACAATAAGCAGCTCCATCTTATGAACGCAACTTATTTTTGTGGGCGAAAGTGATTTATGCCATAAAACAGCTGGATATTATGTTAAATCTCATAGAAAAATAAATATACAGGCGGGGGGGATGACAGATTTAGAACCCCCCCAACACACAGAAATGCACGCACACACACACACACACACACACACACACACACACACACACACACACACACACACACACACACACACACACACACACACACACACACACACACACACACACACACACACACACACACACACACACACACACACACACACACACACACACACACACACACACACACACACACACACACACACACACACACACACACACACACACACAGTGAAGCAGAGGGGATAAAACAGAATGAATTATACATGGTAGTTTAAAAAGCTTCTCAGGTTCTCTGTTCTGAAACATTCTTCTTAAGTGCACTGGATTACAACGGCTCTGAATCCACTCAGGACACCGTTGTCATGGCTACAGATTTTCTTTCGTCTTTTTTTTTTACATTTACATTTTTTACTAAGCCATGTTCGTTGGGTGTTGGGTGCCCTGCATTACTTGTGACACTATAAAAAGTGGGTCGACTTCTGGAAAAGAGTCGTGCGGCGAAAATAGATCTACACGTGAGCTTGTAGATCTGTTTCCATATACGATGAAGTATAAATTGGGCTTAAAAGTAAATGTCTGGACAAAGACTGACTGACATAAAATATGTTTACAGTTTAATGCAAGAGATACAAACAATTAAGCGAGGGATAATGAATGGTGAGCTGCTCATTGTTGAGAAATAAATCCCAAGAGGACCCTGACGTGAAGCTGAGAGGTCCAATCACCCTGAAGAACCCATTCATCAGCTTCAATTTTATATGTTCTCCTCCCAATTTTGTTTCATTACTTCCAATGTCAGTTGTTTATCTTGTACCTTGTATGAGATCGCTCTCCTTAAAGAGCTTAACTGGATGATGTTCATGTTACTGAACAAACACTCATAAACTATAGCAATGATTATTATCAGAATGTATACGACGCTCTTCTGAGCGGCATTCAACATTTTTCAAATTCGTTTTTTAATTGTCGATCTACAGTACAAGCCTTGTGAGCTTGTAGAAGTATGAAATAGGGTTAAATGGGTTAAACTGATTTTGATGCTACATTAACCAATTTTGCTGTGGGGACCCTCTGGAACCCCCTTCAAGGAAACCCGGGGGTCCCCGGAACCCACTTTGAGAACCCACTGCGCTAGTTCATCATGTGATAAACATGAAAGAGGGGACAGGAAAAGCCCTCCCTCCCTCCCTCCGGGGGACGATGAGCGACATTAACTGCACTGAATAAAATGATCAACACCAAAATTAACTTAGCGATCCGACGCTCGGCGCCCAAAACTCCATGTAGTTATGCATGACTCGTTGCAGTTTCAATTAGCATGTGTGTCCTAGTAGAAAGCACAAGTCTACTGGGAGATGATTCTACACATTTTACATTTTCCAACATCCTCGACATCCTGAGACTGCACTGTTCACAATTACATTCCACTGAAATGAATGGAATATCATTAAATTTACATCCTTTGCTCAGACAACCTGAATTTATGAAAACATATTTTCAAATAACACAGTCAAAACAGGGACAGTAAAAAAAGAAAGAAGTACCAGATGTTACTGTATATATTGTTTAGAGTAGACTGATGCTGCTAGGTCCTTGGTTTACCCGTGATCCTAGTTTACTGAGGCACTACAGTATATTGGATGCATTCTAGGTGATTACCTTGCTTCTTGTAAGTCTCTCTGGATAAGAGTGTCTGCTAAATGCCTAAATCGTACATTCTAAAATGTGGGGGGGAAAACAATGCTGGTTCCGTCCTTTAAATGTATGAAAGTTGACGTGCAAATGTAGTTTGAAGCTGTGCGAACATTCTGCGAATATAGCCAATCTACAGTAGTTATGCTATTTTCGGCCAAGAGATTTGGTGGAAAGAGGAAAAAGGAGGGAACCAAGTACAGACCCATGTAGGGCCCCGGTCAATGGATAGGGTTGTAGTCTAGGAGAAACTGGTTTTATATCTATATGGAATGTGAAGAATCTTACCTTGCTGTCCTTCATTCCAGCCAAATGCTGAATAGCTCCTGATATTCCAACTGCAATGTACAGCTCCTATAAACAACACAAATACACGAAACCATCACACATAGTCCAAAGCTCTACATATGAGGAATACATCATTTGGAAGTTGAAGTTGAGGAGACAGCAACATGACTGGCATTGACAGTTCAAATCTGTGGTAAAGTAATATCATGTCAAACATTTACTTTAAAGTACTTTAAACTCACCAGCCCAAACTTTAAGAAAATTATTAAAGGTAATATTGTTTTGTTAAAATAAGTGTTAAATAGCTCTATAATGTGATTTAAATTGTCATCATTGCTATAGAGTCAGCAATCATCACCATGCCAGCTTGTGATGGACATTTTCGTAAAATGTTATTGCCATGGACATACAAAATGAGCGGTCAATAATAATACTAGAAATACAGACCAATAGCCCTAAATGTATAACAGTGGACTCCTGAAGTGTCATAGTGTCTATGACAATGTGCTACACCTTTTTAAATGAGAATGTGAACTAAATCAGTGTCCTGACAACTAACTATTCTGAAGAAAAGCGATTTCAATAATTGTGTCTTATCAGTACAGTCAGTGATTTCATCGCACATTACAAAATTAGAACATTATAATCATTTATTATTATATACAGTACAGTACAGTACATTCCACTATCAAAGATTTACCATGTGGAAAAGTCTTGCCACGTACAGATTTGACCCCTGCTATAGTGTTTATTCAGTAACAGAGGTCTCAGGGCTCTTTAATAAATACCAATTTCATCTAACATCAAGAGAGAGAACTCACACAGGATACGGAATGAACAAATAACATTAGAAGTGATGAAACAAAAACAATTAGCAGAAAATATTAGTGATAGAACTGGACCACTATAAAACTGATGCTGATGAATCTCATGATTGGATGAAATTGAAATCTGTTTATTAAAGAGCTGGAGAGACAAGGAGACCCCTGTTACTGAACAAACACTAGTCTATAGCAATGATTACCATCTGAATGTAACCAAAATATATCCTTAAACCACCGATAATAATCTCTTCCCACCAAGTTTCATAAAAAAAAAGTATTTTGTTCACAGACAGACAAATCACACACAAACCACTCAAGGCAAGGTAAAAAACATAAGTTTCACCCACGCTATTACATCTGTAAACTTGTGATGTGACAATACAGTTTAATCTGAATCTGAGCTATTATGTAAGACACATTTAAATGTTTCACACTGATGTGTAAATGTAGTTTGGAGCTGTGCATGTCATTAACCATATGAACCTTAGCGTCCCTATTCTGGGGCAAACATTCACAGAATATAGCTGATTAAAAAAAAAGAGTGCACCAAGTACAGTTCAACTCAGGTCCGTTTTACTAAGTGTAGCTGTAGAGGGTCTAAGACTCTTAAGTGGTTCCACATGAACCCTAGCGTCTCTATTCTGGGATAAACATTGTGCATCTGAATCTGAGCTTTTATGTAACACACATTACAATGTTTCACAAGATGAATAGTCTCCACAAGGCGATCTCATGGCTGTTCAGCAGCTTTACAAATAAAGAAAGTATCTCTATGTATTATTTGTTCAAACTAATTATCTAGGGTGAAGTTGGGCTGGAAAATGGGTGTTTCCTTAAAATGAAAACTAATTAACCCAGTTAAGGTTAAAAGTGATGTTTTGGTTAAAACAACACTTTTAAGTTCTATTTTCGTAACAATCATTGCTATAGTGTTTATTCAGTAACAGGAGTCTCCCCATCTCTTTAGCAAGCCGAAAATACATTTCAAGGTTGGTTACAAACCAGGTGTGACCACAAATAACACCACAAAGATGAATCAACTTATGTTCCAGTTCCAATCTTGTCTTCTTATGCATTTATTTTGTTTTGTTTCAATCACCAATTCCAGACCTGAAAATGTATTTGTGTACTAAAGTGGCATGCCAGAGAGATGGAGAGAGCCACGTTACTGAACAAAGACTCTTTAGCGATGACTACTTCTAGAATAGACATTTTTAAACACTCATTTTAACCAAAAAATATCACTTACAGCACCATTAAAATAAGATAGCATTTTCCCCCCCTAACAACGACAAGCCGCCCGACAAACCCTGTTTGACAGTGAACCCCTACAACGTTCCCGACATGATCCGACCACAAAAACCACACGGCATGTCTGACCAACCATCACGACACAATGTGAGACGACTGGCTAACCCCTGGCACCCGCTAGAATCAGCGGGCCGACCAGGAGCTCGGGGTGTCTGCCAGCGTGTGCCGGGACCCTGGCTGGCAACATTTCCATCCCGGTGGGTTCCCGTGGGAGTCGCACATCAATTGCTCTCAGCTAAATGCACTCACATATGAATATTTCAGTACGATTTAATGTTTCAGCCGTGGCCCCAGAGGAGCAGAGCATCAATTTGTGAACACAGTTCTCCCAGAGTTAAAAGCCAGCCTGGATAATACAGTATGAAAGGCGCTGTCAATCCAGGGGGCTTTTTTATTTTTTCACTTGAGGGATGATGGGGCCGTGGGGGGGGGGGGGGCTCTTTACCTCTGGTACCAGTACATACAAACAGCTTCTGAAAGTTTCCCCTCCACAAAGTAACCTACTAAAGCCTTTGGATTAACCACTTAAAGGAGCACTTCACCCATTTTTCAACCTTGTCCTCATATAATTGGTCCTCACTAATGCTCATTATAAGATCTCATTTCTGTCTGCTCACTCTGCGTCTCAGACGGGGACATAGCTTAGTGGGTCATGAGGCTGTCTCTGGTAATCATTAGGTCACCGGTTCGCCGCCCAGCCCTGGTCTATGTCGCTGAGTAAGACCCCTCACTGCCCCCCAAACAATCATGACCATTTGAGCAGCCATCAACTGACCGCACACACACACACACACACCACACACACACACCTCCCTGCTGGGTACCCAGCAGGCCAGGGATGATGCACCTGCTGGCCTGTTCTTCAAATACCCCAGTGTAATGCTGAAACCAATGTATTCAGAGTCACAGCTGAGCTAGCTTCAGGTGTGAGGACATGATGCTGAAACCTGTGTGTTCACACAGCGCAGCTAGCTTCAGGTGGGACAATATGAGCATATCCACTTCATCCACCAGCTGGCTATGCAGAATAAAGGTTTTTTTTTACACCTGGGCCCTACAGTATTTCATCATTTGGATTACAAAAGAAGGGTGGGTGTCAAAATGATTAGGTCACCTCCCTCCTGAAATTAAAACTATATATTTGTTTGCATTTCTTTTTATTCCTAGAGACCACTGGGATAATGTTTTCAGGCAGATATAAGAATATAATCTATTGGCTTAATAAAAAATTACATACCGTAATTCGAATTAAAAGCTTGCCCCTCCAAATGTCCAGAGGCGAACAAATGGACAAATTCCGGTCCCTTTAACTCATTCCCTGCCTAGAACGACTAAAACGACTTTTGTCCTTTAAGCCCCCTCTGCCAAGAACGACTAAAACGACTTTTAATTTTTTCAATTTTTTTTTTTCTTATTTATTTATTTCTTTTTTAACCCAAAGACCAAGGAGATATGATTTGTTGAAGATCTAGACTCCCATCCACTTCCTTGTTAACTTAAAACTTAAACATTTTGTATCTCGGCTCCTGAGTACTTTTTTTTTTTAATTAAAAATCTCTGGCAGTGGGCAAACGCAAAAAAATAAAGTTCTGGCAGTGAATGAGTTAAGTGTGAATACAATAAACAAAGTGCTGCTGGTGGACGATTATGTTGTATTTTATGAGATTCTAGCGATACCAGACTTTACACCAGCTATAGATTCAATTTAATTATTTCATGTGTTTCATTGTGCCCCGTTGTGAACTTAAACTTCCGACTTTATTGTCACATTGTGTGTACAAAAAGTGAATTAAATTATTTTCTGTATACAAGCTCCATCATTTGTATTGTTCAGGAAAGGGAAGAAGAATAAAGATAGAAAGAAATAATAAGGTGAACAGGTCAGATATTCAAATATTTCCGATATGAGTAGAGTCAAATTTATAGTATAGGCAGTCTATGGATAAAAAGGAGTGAGCCTAGAACAAATTGCAGAAACAGAAAACAGAAACCATTTCAACTGTTTGTCTCATAAATATGTTACTTATAGCATATCTAGTCCTAAGAAATCCCAGTGGTGTTAAGTATTGAAATATGCTGAAATAGGTGATTTCCCACAATTTCCCATTGACGCCCATGTAAAAAAAAATATTTAAGCATGTTTTCTTGTCTAATTTCCACACAACAGGTTCAGTACTGTCCACAATCAACCAGCAACTGTGTTGGATGCAGTACAGTGCTTGTGTTGAATTGCCTATACTTATATGCATTAATACATACAGGGTGCCTGGTAAGAAGAAATGGCTATGTATGAGGCCGTTAAAATAGCAGCAGATATACTATCAGACGAATACATTAAGTTAAAATAGCAGCATGTACAGTATATCTGCTGTTTTCTCTGTGCAACACCTTATTTTCAGTGGACAGTAAATTCTCCATCAAGCAGCCTTTGTACACGGTGTACAGCAATGGTTCTCAAAGTGCGGTCCGGGACCCCCAGGGGTCCTTGGGGGAGTTCCAGGGGTTTCCCAGCTAAATGATGTATAGTTTAGCTCTCAGAGTTAAATTAACATTGATTTTACAATATAAATTGGGGTTCCAGAGATAGAAATGCCATAAAATGGGGGTCCGTAGCCTAATGCATGTCAAACCGAGGGGCCTTCAAATTAAAATGGTTGAGAATCACTGCTAGAGCCGTAGAGATCTTCTCTTATGGGGGTCCCTGGCATATCTTTTCAAATAGGGGTCCGTGGACTGATAAGTGTCAATTTGGGGGTCCTTGGCATGAAAAAGTTGGAGAACCACTAGTGTACAGTACACAGTAATGCTGATGTCACAACATGCGCTGAGGTTGTGTCGACTGGGGCTGAGGCTCATTAAAGTGACACGCCCTCGTGTTTTAAACCTCTAATAAGCAAGCGCTTCACACCAACAGCCAACAGCTGATAATAAAATACACGACATTCCATTTTGTAAAATAAAACAGCCCACTGACAGTTACACTGACACGGTAATAATGGCACCGCTTCTCTGGCCCAACAATGCAGAAAAGGCCCGCAGGCAAGCGATCAAAAATTAATACTAATTATCATGCGGTATACTGCATTAACCCTGAAGAATTATGAATTATAAATCCACAACATGGTTCCGCTCTCAGACTGGGCAGGCCTGCATGAGGCCGTGATTTGTTTTCAGACGAGGTATTTTTTGAGGCCTGTCAGAGTAAAGAATGGCGCGCACACACACACACACACGCACACGCACACGCACACGCACAATAAAATCTCACGACTGAAAATGTCCTCATGTGCAATTTGTGAAACATTATGAAAAGGAACCCCCCCACACTAGCACGGATTCCGAAACAACAATAAACACAATATGTAAAATTATGATATTTTAGTAATATTATTCCTGCTGTTCTACATACGCCAACCAGGTGAAGAAATCACAGATTGAGTCTTTAACCGTTGCTTTTTATGAAATATCCATTAGGGTTTTATGGAAAATGCTTCTGAACATTTGACTACTTCAAATGCTCTAATCTTTAAAAAAAAGAATTACCAAAACATTTTTTTTCAATCTACAAGCTCTCAATGCGTTGATAGCTTGTAGATTGGATATGTTTGTTGGGCAACATGCTTCCATAGAAGACATGTTGGCTTCTATGGAATCCAAATGATTGAAATCAGTCGTGGCGACTCAGAACTTTAATCCATGTGTACTAGCAGATTACTGCATATCTACATATACCATCACTAGTTGTTAATTTTCAGGATATGTAAAAGATAATGTAGTTATTCTTTAGTCAAAAGCTCTTGTTCACACTTTTAATTGTTTAAACATTTATAAAACCCACAGAGCAGACAAGACCACTTTCAAACTGGCATCCCTAGTGTGGGCAACTGGGAACGCCATTATAGGAATCATTTTTTAAGCGTGACCATGTCATACGACACAATATTAAATAGGGCATTATTTTATTAAACAAATTGAATTAAATTAACCAAAAAAGATGAAATATAGAAGATACAAGCTTTCTGCCCAACAGCGGCGATTTGCAATATATCAAAAGTGACTACCAAACATTGATATTTACAACTAACTTTGGCTTATCATCAGTCTAGTATTACCATACCATGTATACCAGATTCATATTCATTACACTGTTGGCAGACTTGACCATTTTGGGGAGCAGAGTGAACTCAAAGCACTTAGAAGTCTCCTCACTAATGGGTCTGGTAAATCATTTAGGAATTTTAAGTCAACACTAAGTACATTTCAGCAGGTTCAAACGTGGCTGTGTGATGACAGCTGGAATATTCCTATTGGACGCCAAAGTGCCTAATTAACCAATTTAGAGCTCATTCAGACTGAAATAATTAAATAATGCCACATCACACATGACAGCATAGTAGAGATATTGTACTACAATTTCCAATTACAATTTGGGCATTTAGCAGACGCTCTTATCCAGAGCGACCGACAAGTGCGAAATCTGAATCAGCAGAGTAAGCATGAACTCTGGTCAATAAACAACGAGGTAAACAGTACTGCACTCTACAAGGTAAAAGTAGAGTGCTGCAAGAACAGAGTAGTGTAGTGCCTCAAGGAAACTAGGCTACCAGGCAGGTAAACAATGAACCTGGCCATCCGTCTACACATCATGCAATCGAAATAACATTCTTAAAGGGATAGTTCACCCAAAAAAATACTTTTTTTCTATCGATTAGTCACCCCATGGAGACTTGAATTCATGGATATTTTTTTGTTTTTGTCGCATTCCTAAGCCAATAATTTGATGACCAGCGGCTGCTAGGGGGTGAGGTGGAGTCTGAAGAGGTGAGTGCTAGGGGGTGAGGTGGAGTCTGAAGAGGTGAGTGCTAGGGGGTGAAGTGGAGTCTGAAGAGGTGAGTGCTAGGGGGTGAGGTGGAGTCTGATGAGGTGAGTGCTAGGGGGTGAGGTGGAGTCTGAAGAGGTGAGTGCTAGGTGGTGAGGTGGAGTCTGAAGAGGTGAGTGCTAGGGGGTGAGGTGGAGTCTGAAGAAGTGAGTGCTAGGGGGTGAGGTGGAGTCTGAAGAGGTGAGTGCTAGGGGGTGAGGTGGAGTCTGCAGAGGTGAGTGCTAGGGGGTGAGGTGGATTCTGAAGAGGTGAGTGCTAGGGGGTGAGGTGGAGACTGAAGAGGTGAGTGCTAGGGGGTGAGGTGGAGTCTGAAGAGGTGAGTGCTAGGGGGTGAGGTGGAGTCTGAAGAGGTGAGTGCTAGGGGGTGAGGTGGAGTCTAAATAGGTGAGTGCTAGGGGGTGAGGTGGATTCTGAAGAGGTGAGTGCTAGGGGGTGAGGTGGATTCTGAAGAGGTGAGTGCTAGGGGGTGAGGTGGAGTCTAAATAGGTGAGTGCTAGGGGGTGAGGTGGAGTCTGAAGAGGTGAGTGCTAGGGGGCGAGGTGGAGTCTGAAGAGGTGAGTGCTAGGGGGTGAGGTGGAGTCTAAATAGGTGAGTGCTAGGGGGTGAGGTGGATTCTGAAGAGGTGAGTGCTAGGGGGTGAGGTGGAATCTAAATAGGTGAGTGCTAGGGGGTGAGGTGGAGTCTGAAGAGGTGAGTGCTAGGGGGCGAGGTGGAGTCTGAAGAGGTGAGTGCTAGGGGGTGAGGTGGAGACTGAAGAGGTGAGTGCTAGGGGGTGAGGTGGAGTCTAAATAGGTGAGTGCTAGGGGGTGAGGTGGATTCTGAAGAGGTGAGTGCTAGGGGGTGAGGTGGAGTCTAAATAGGTGAGTGCTAGGGTGTGAGATGGAGTCTGAAGAGGTGAGTATTGGTGGACAATTGTGGGTGAGTCTGCAGTTCTGACTACAAAGTACAGATTTGCAGTCAGTACAGTAGTGTTTGTATTGTTGTGAATGATGCTAGATAATTACCATTATTATGAGTAGGGCAGGGCAATCAAATACATGGTCAATAAATATATTGACCAAATACTCAATATCGATATTGTGACGATAATATTAATGTTCTAATTCGAACACATATATAATAATCCAATCTACAAGCTCATGACACACACGTTACACACATTTTCACTTAGAGGACCAGAATGAAAATAAACGTTTTGTGTTCTATCCTTTTGACAGATATTAACAAATATATGTTCATTTATATGCATTGTTGTCTTCAATCAATCAATCAATCAATAATGTAATAACTTACGGGTGCCACAATCTTCCCTGTCTGTCCGACCTGCAGGTCGTTGGGGACGTAGCCAGCATCTACAGCAGCCCTTGAAGCCCCCACTGACAACATGAAGACACGTAGAACATGGTCACACTTAAAGGTAGAACAACATAGACATGTAGAACATGGTCACTCTTAAAGGTAGAACAACATGAACATATTTTTTGTACATTTAAGGTCCGCGGAGACAACAAATGTCTCTTTTGGGTCTCGAGCTTGGGAACCTCTCTGAAAGGGTTGGAGACATGAATAAAAGTATATTACCTGCAGCGTTCATTGTATCAGCCAGGTCGTACAGCAACTTGAAGTTGTCCCCACTCTTCAGACCTCGGCCTAAAACACAACAACATCGCATAAGAAACTCTCAAGGAGGCAAGGATGTAGCTGTGAGAGAGACGAAGCACTACATCCAATTGTGTTGCATATTAAACTTTTGTCCCGGACCCGGAAAATACTGAACCCCTAACTGCTCCCAATGAGCAGGTTGGTGCCTTGCATGGCTTCCTCTGCCTTCGGTGTGTGAATGGGTGACTGAATGTAATGCACGTAGTAAAGCGCTTTGGATAATTGAGCCATATAAAAGCACCATTCACCATTTACAAGCTCTTACCTCCAGACACCACTACTTTGGCACTGGTGAGTTCAGGTCTGTCACTCTTGGTCACATTCTGTCCAACCCACAGGGACACGCCCGCTGGAGGAGGTGGAGTCACTGAAAAACAACGAGAATAGTTGGCTCCAAAATGAGTTTCCACCTGACGTCATCGATATGTGACATACATACACATGTGCATAACATATGGCATGATGTGCAACAAGTACAGCGGGTTCTTCAGGGACCATGACGTTTTCCACATATCCAGTTTGGGACTAAAGACTGACCGACCCATGTCCTTAGAGCAGTGGTTCCCAAACAATGGGTTTGGAGTCGGGACACATTTTTGGATCACGCAACCGTTTTTTCCCCCCGTCGTGAGTCGTTGTTTTGTTTTTCAGAAATAAAAAAAACCTCCATAAATAAATAAATAAATAACAACATTGATACAGGTCATCTTGTTGGCTCATAAGAACTTAAGACAAAATAACTAACGTATCTCCCTACAGTACTTCTCTCTGTCTCAACCCATCTCTGTCTCAACAACTGAAATTGCTTGGTGGGCCAAAAAGTGTCTTGAGACAACTTGTTGTGATTTGGCACTGTAAAATTAAATGTAATGTAATTGAATTAACAGCATTGTGTTTGGTTTCATTCCCAGCCAGGACATCTGTGCAGCATGTTATCCCCATCCTTCTGTTCCTGCATTCCTGTTGTCTCTTTGCCCTGTCCCTTCTGAGCTAATCACTAAAGCCTGAGTTATACTTGGTTACGCGTGGGTGTCACGCACTGGAAATAGCTGATCTACAAGCTCACAACACATCGTGGCGAGCAACTAAGTATACATCTGGTTTAAAGCCATGAGAATGATCTTTAAAAATATATTTATATATTTGGTTTAAATCATAATTCAGGTAAACCATTCTCTAATAAAGAGAAAACTAGTTCCAACTCAACTGCAATTATTACCACTGTAGACTAGATACTGTATCACAGCTTTTCACCATTACATTTTAAACTTTATTTGTTTAATTAAACCATAATTCTGAAAGTGAGGCAGTTGTAGTTGAATCATTTAACCAAATAAATAAAATGTAGATGAACATGAATATCAAGGCAAACGAGAACAAATTATCATGTACAGAATATGATATACGGATCTCTCAATCTCAAAAAGAAATCTACAATGTAGATTAGAATTACAGCTGGGTAATATTACTTAGAAATGTTGTCACAATATTTAAGGATCAATATCGATATCTGATATGCCTCCATGTTCATTTTTCTGAACCAAGTGTTTTCTATGTCTTTATCTATCGACTAAATTGATTAGCCTGATTAACCATTTCAGCCCTACTTTATACTTTTTACTATTGTACAACCGTGTCACGCAAAAATAGAAGATATATGAGGAAAGCGCACATATTTTATTAAAATCGAGGTTGCACCCCTACATTGCACAGCCGTATATTTTATTAAGGTTTTTTTGTTTGTTTGTTTTCCTTTGTCTTTAAATTTAGACTAGCCAATTATTTGTACTCCGTATTCTCCTAATTTAGTCATTCTGCCAATTAATCCCTCTACCTAGAGTTGCACCGATACCGTATCGGTATCGGCTACCGATATGACTTATTTCACGTATCGGATATCGGACATGACATAACCGATCCACGTTCCGATAAAAAAAAGTAATACAATTTTAAGAAGCAGTTAAGTATGCACATTGTTTTAGTTTATTATTTGTAGGTATTTTCTTTTGGTGATAGATCATAGTGTATTTGTTTTTTTTCTACTGTTATTGTACTTTAAAATATTCAGTAATAAATGTCTTTAATTGAAAGGTAATGCATTTTTTTTTGTATTTAAAGTTTTTCTCGGATATCGGCATATATATCGGATATCGAAAAATATCCTAATTGATATATCGGATCGGAATTGAAAAAACCTGTATCGGTGCATCTCTACCCCACTACTTTCCACTGTTGTTGTACCCTCCTAGTCCCCCGGCCATTGAGGAGCCCCCACCGGGAGGACATAGCCCCTCCGTCCTACTCCTCCCGCTCAACATTCCCCGCTGACAGGCTCCGCCCCAGCCCTAGAAGTACATGCAAGTGACAAATATCACCCTCCCCGCCCGAATTTCCCTCCCCCGAAAACACAGGCCAATTGGGTTCGTATTGGAATTGACTCTCGGCAAGCCTGATGCGCAGTGGATTGGATTGGATTCACACCCCTAGACTCAGTGATATAAAACAGAAAGTTAAGATCATGCTTACCCTGTTCAGAGGCAGCACTTCCTCCCTCAGTGGAAGCAGCTTCAAACGATGTCCCCCTGACCGTGAACACCTTGACACTGTCACCGGACTTCACTGTGGCCAGAGCGTTCCCTGTAGAACACACACACCGTGTCCTTGGAGTTAGCAACATCACACCATGAACAATGTGCAGGCGTTTAGCTCGGTGTGTCTGGTGGGAGGTTTTTTTTGGGGTCTGGTATTCATTTTTATTTTACAGGCAGCAACAAAGACCTTCCAACTGGCAGACGTTCAGTTGAATGGAGCAGGGGGAGTTCAGAGAACTGGGTATTGTAAATTACTCATTGATCTGACAATAGAGAGGCAGAGGGCCACGGAACTCAAGTCACTCCAGCACCCTGCCCCTTATGGAAAACCGTTGAGCTCTTACCCACTTTTAACCACTTCCTACCTGGTGTTCCTATTTTAGGCATGTCATTTTATACATCGTTTATTTAAATCACGGAAAAGAAAAGCTTGCACACGAAGATTGGCACTGATCGTTCCAGCAGTTTCCGAGATTAGGTCCGGAAACACAGACCCTGCGTGATTGCCTCTTGCAAAGCCATGCTGTATAAAGTCATTTTGGCTGTGAATATTCCTTTAATGCCAATTGTACATAATATAACATGGCTGCAATGTGTCAATGTGTCTGTTTAAATCTGAGGTTTTACAAACACTTTAAATCTGAGGTTTTACAAACACTTTATCATGTGGATCTCAAAATTTGCACGCACGCACACAAACACACACGCACAATCTCTTATAGACGGCGAGAATCCCGCAAAGCCATGCCGTAAAAAACAAAACCTTACCAGCATAAATGGTCCTGACAAAGGTGTCTTGTGATTTGATTTCAATGATGTCTGAAATGGCTGCAACGTCCAGCTTGGCTGCCACTCTGGGAAGGAGACTCTGTAAACACAAGTGTTCAGTTAAGAGGATGGTCAGGACCACTACGCCTGGACACAATGAGTGAAGCGATAAACGGCTGTAATGTAATATGTATCCTAATGAGTCCTCCAAGGACAGAGTACAGAGGTTATGATGAGGATCACTTTATTTACAATGGCACGGTTAGAGCAGGCTCTGGAAATTTGTGCTTTATCATTTCCATTGCAGTTTAGAGTAAAACATTATGAATAAACTTCTCCCTTTGGAAAAACACCAGACCTGTGGTCAAATGGGACTGACACAGATTTCCCTGTTTTATTTATTCAACCACTTTCCCTACACGTCCCTTTTTTGGGGCATGTCATAATAGGCAAAATGTTTTTAAATTAATAAATAATAATATTAATATTGATAATAAATAATTATGTGTGACCGTGATTTGCCGCACATCCGGGCTAAGGGACCAGGAACTACATATCCCGTGGCGAAAATGTAGTTAATAAAACTGTTTTTAAATAAAAATTGACTTCCTCATTCCCTTCGTACGCCAATAGTAAACGCTCATGTGCAGTTTCCGATCGGTCAACCCACTGTGGAGAAGAATAGTTGAGGGCAAGACGGATGGACGGCCCGACGGACAGACAAGAGTTTATTTTATAGTAGAATAGCAAAAATAGCCTATCTACAAGCTCACACAACGCATCATGATGCGATGTGTGTAACACAAGCTCACAGCGCGTTGCGATGGGACATGTTGTGAGCTTGTAGATCAGCTATTTTCACTATTCATCGTGCAACGAAGTATATAGGGCTTAAGTGGATAATTAATGTTTACGCACACACACACACACACACACATACACACTGTAGTGTGCACTGCTCAGACACGAAACATTCAGGGGCCTTGCTCGGAAATGGAATGCGGCAATCAGACCCGTCTCATACAAACAAGTACTGATGTTTTTCCCCAGCGAAAGTGCAATCAAATCCAGGAGATTAAGATGCATCATCTGAAAAGGATTCATCTACTCAGGGAAATCACGCTGCAGCCTCAGCCTCAGTCAATATGAGCTGGATTACAATACATAAAGATATTGTTTAATGCATCCTAACTCAATTGGAATGCCATTATGATCTTTGAGTTGACAGTTCTATTGCGGAATGACAGATTACGAGAGAGGTAATTGAGAGTAGTTCTACACTGTGACTGAAGATCCCCTCCTTATGAAATTGAAATGGAACAAAACTTTCAGACGCATTAAAGGCGTAATGTTCAAAAATGCAAAGTCAGATAAACTATCCACGCATGTGGCTTCGTTGAGGCAACCCTGCGTCCCTCTCAAGCATTCCTGGGGACATCACTATAATCATCAATGTCAGGTGGAAACCTTGTGTGTACGAAATGGTTACTTTTCAGGAAATCGTCTCCGTCGGGGGGAAACCTCATATGTCCAAAACAGGATTCAAATTCAAAAGTATCAAAAGTAGCAGATCTACAAGCTCAAAACGTGTCGCAAAGATGCGTTTCGAGCTTGTAGATCTGCTACTTTTGATACTTTTGCTGTAGTATGATCAAGTAGGGCGTTAATTTACGAAAGAACACAAAAAGTTAAAATATGGAGATGAGACGTTTCTGCCCGACAGCAATGAAATAGAAAAATAAGCTGCGTTGCAACGAGCTCACAAGGCGTCGCGATGCAACGTGTCGTGAGATTGGTTATTTTCACTACTTCTGCGCAACACAAAATACTTGTGTAAAGTAATCATGCACTACACAAGTAGGGCATGAATTTCGGATCCACCCGACAGAGGCTATATACTAAATACAGTACATATCTGCTAGGTTAGTAGTTTCATGACAAAAGACACTTTCATAATCTTGCTACTGGCAAATATACAATGCGTGATCTGACAAGGGTTGGGCCAATAATGGAATCAATATTAATTATTGCACGAGAAGATATCTAAAATATTGATAATTCAATTACTGGTAATCCAATATACCGTACATATATAGTATATTGGATTATACCTACGTTGGCTTAATATGGTGTCATGGATTAAGATTATGTGTCCTTTTCATTTTGTAGGCATTTCATAAAAATGTTTTAAAATGATGGTGGTAATTCTATTCTTTCCATGATTTATTATTGTGTTCATTGAGAAAGACAGTTAAAGACGAGTTGTGAAAGAGAGTATTCCAAACTAAAGGTCCTTACACACCGGCGAATGTGCGAATATACGCAAAATTCAGACTTGTTCCGAATAATTAAAAGACGCTTTTTCGCTTCGCTTTTCCGCGCCATGTACGCTTGCATTGACTTTATAAGGTTTTTAAAAAAAGCGTATTATTCGCACGAAAAAATCGCCCCGGTGTGTAAGGACCTTAACAGTTGATTATGTGACTGACCTTTCCAAAAGCAGAGGCTCCTGCACAGATGTGAGTGAAGTTAAACTGACTCTGAGTGGCCAAAATCAGTGGAGTTAATTCCTCTGTAGAGAGAGACATACATGTAGGACAGATTAGGTTTTTAATGTTATAGCACAAAAAATATTACAAATAACGTTTTTTTAATAATATTATTTAAATATGCCAACTGGTATATAAATATAACCATTGCTTTTCTTATCATTATTAACCACATGAAAGCTAACATCTCAATCTGGGATGAACATTCGGTAAAAACAGCCAATCTACAACTCTGAATCGGTTATTTTCAGTGAAGAGATTTGGTGTAGAGGGGAAACTGTTATTTTCAGTGAAGAGATTTGGTGTAGAGGGGAAACTGTTATTTTCAGTGAAGAGATTTGGTGTAGAGGGGAAAAAAGGAGGGAGCCAACCCTGTATACTCAATGAAGTATACAGGGTTTAAGTGGTTAATTATGTTGAATGTTATACTAACAGGATCCTGTTGTGACAAAAGCAGATAGAAATAAAAAAAAGGAATGCACAACAGCTCAAACTTCCATCAGTGTACTTAGTTTACCTGGTAGAAGGCCTTTGTAAGAGTCGTGTTGAGCCACCAGAACCTTCTTGACCCCCTGGACCTTACTGATCTGTTCAGCAACCTACACAACAATTAGAACAATAAAGTGTTTCCCACACATTTATGATTCATTTCAAATGTGAAAAAAAATTGGTAATATCAAATATATAAATGTTGAATCAAGCAACTTAAAAACGGTCTGGGGTGCACACAAAAGCCAGAGTAGACGTTAAAATGACCTCAGAAGTGTTTTAAAGTGAAATAGCCCTTTAACCTCTGCGTGGACACTGTCTACAGGCCTACCGTACCTTGGAGCAGTCGGTCCCAGCCACCAGACATGTCACGTCTCCTCCCACTTTGGTGGCAGCGGTGATGGCATTCAGTGTGATGGGTGTCAGCTTGCCATTTTCATGCTCTGCCACCACCAGGGTGCTCTGACACCTGTGCAGGAGACGGCGCTGCAAGACAAGGAGGACGACGTGCTTTTACAAGCTGCGTGCATTTGGCTCGTAAAATGGTTTGGTCACAACGTTGCATGCAGAGCAATGTGACGTTCAGGAGTCAAACATCAATCTTTTTAAATAAATTCCTCCCACACTGCTTGAGTCTGCTGTTGTATTCTTTTGTTGTACTACTGCTGTTCGGTTTTGACAGCGCTTCTCGTTTTCTTTTTCTTGCCTTGTATTGCTGTATACGTCAGTACTTTCTTCTCTTAATCTTTACCTGTAAAACTCTTAAAGGTTCTATGACATTCATTTTCACTTTAAAAAAAAAAATGTTTTTATGGGGGTTTTATGACCTCAATTACACCCAAAAAATCTGAACTTTGAACATTCAGTGGATTTTCTGTGGTCTGGGGTTTTCTGAATAATTAGGCTGAAAAGTAATCTGAGCTTGGCCCTTCGGCAGTGAGGTCACAGCCGATTAATCCCGCCCACTCTCCTCCTCGCCCCTCCCCTCCCCTATCCTTTCCTTTGGAAAGCCATGCCATGGATCAATGGAGTGGAATTTTTTGTTAAAACTTTCTATACACGTTTGAAGGACCATGACAAAGACTTTTAATGTGTGGTAAAACTGAACGTCATGAAACCTTTAACTCACTGCTGTGCTGCCTCTGGGCAACAGATTTCCCTCCGCGGGATTAATAAAATGTATCTATCTATCTATCTATCTATGTATCCTACTGGCCCACCTGCCAATGAGGAGCCCCACTGGGAGGACATAGCGCCTCCTACTCCTCCTGTTCAACATTCCCTGCTGACAGCCCGAAGGAATACGTGCAGTAACAAAGTTCGCCCTCACTGCTGCCTGGCTTCCCTCCACCGAGCACAGACCATCTTGTTCGTATATATAGACGCTCGGCAAGACGGATCAGGATGGCGGGCAGGTGTTTTTTTACCCCTGCACCACCTGACTGCCCCATCAATCTTTGACAGCAAATGTAAAGCTATTGTAAGCTTTTAGGAGGCATACGGTAACAGTATACACACAGCTTGTATTAAAGAAGAACTATGTTACAAGTGATTGTGAAGTCTTACGCAAATGCAGATTGTTTGAATGTTATTGTTGTTCGTATGGACACAACAATGATGAAGATGTTGGTTAAAATTA
Source organism: Gymnoscopelus braueri (assembly GCF_963280865.1). Taxonomy (NCBI): domain Eukaryota; kingdom Metazoa; phylum Chordata; class Actinopteri; order Myctophiformes; family Myctophidae; genus Gymnoscopelus; species Gymnoscopelus braueri. The sequence goes on from NC_137603.1 coordinate 22,948,741, forward strand.
TATGAAGAATACTTAATTTCTTTGTCGGCCACACACACACACACACACACACACACACACACACACACACACACACACACACACACACACACACACACACACACACACACACACACACACACACACAGTTAAATATCAAAGACATAACTTTGTAGTGTTAAGTAGCTCGGCTATGTGCCCAATTCTCCGGAAGTTTAAAACTGGAAGTTATCTGCATATCAAAAGCAATCTGAATTTCAATGCCTTGCTCGCAGGTACTCTGTAGCTGTAATGGTGGGTGTAATACCAGCCACTGTGCAGCGGGGGCAGTGTTGGCACTGCGAGTGAAGCCAAAATTCAAACCCTATTCCAGGCGTAGCAACATAACTGCTAAAAGCCTGAGCCACCTCATTTAACCTTCAGTCCTAGGACAGCGGTACCAACTGTACCAATGCTGTACCACCGACTGTCATGGCAAACTGGTGCAAACTGGTCCAAAGCAGGGTATACGCCAGTGGTTCTCTCAATGTGGGGTCTGAGGACCCCCACGGGTCCTTCAAGAGGTTCCAGGGGGTCCATTTTAATGACACAAATATTGTATGGGGGTCCCTGCCACTGTTAATACTGTACTAACCAACGTTGTGCCACCGCCTGTCACCGTGACAAACTAACTGGAGTAAACTGCTCCAATGCAGACCACACTGCAAACACATGGAGCTGTGTGTGTCACAGTCAAATCAAACAAGAAACTGCCTGAGCCAGGAAATAACAGGAATGTGAAATCCTATTTACTGCCTTACAGGCTATGCCCTAAAATCCTCAGTGTTCATTTAACCATGTGTTAGTCTGAAATGTTAGTCAAATGGACCCTTAAGAGTCCAAATGGACCCTTAATGGGCATTCATAGTGTAACCAAATGGACCCTTAAGTTACATTTTGACTTACATTTTACGCAAAATATCTTACTGTGTGGAGTCTGTGGACATAATAATGGTAGATTGTACTGTATAGTCTATATACCATGACTAGCTTGCTATTGTAGTAGTTACAGACTGTAAAGCTACAATGCATAGGTTTCATGTCTTATCAAGGATTGGAACCAGAGTTTCCCCTACAGCAGTGGTTTTCAACCTTTTTCATGCCAAGGACCCCTAAATTGATATACAATTGGGCGCAGACCCCCATCTGAAAATGTTTTGTCCCAGGGACCCCCAGAAGCAAATATTTGAGTTAAAAATGTTCACTTTAAAATATATATCCAAAGATATGCACACATTTTCAATATTTAAAAAAAAGATTAGCAGTCAGTGCCGTGCTATGAGCTTGCGATCTGCTATTTTTGAATAGCCAAAGCTATTAGTGGTTAAAAATGATTGTGACTTCAACTAATTAACTAATTTCGCTGGGGACCCAATGGTACTCCCCCAAGGACCACTGGTGGTCCCCGGACCACTGGTTGAGAACCACAGCCCTACAGCGTGGCGAGACAAAACTTCAACCACTCTTCAAAGACAATTCCTGCTCGTGCTTATTAGCATCAGGCAGTACTACTTGTCAACCAGCAGGTGTCCTACCTGACCACCTCCAACCACTGCACATGCACTAGTTATATTGTAATCAGATACTCTACCATAGAGATGTACTAGTGATATTGCATTAACATACTCTACAGATTAAAAATAATGTTTTATTCATTAAAATAAGTATCGGATTGCAGCTTTAAAAGGCAAATCGGGTGCATTCTAAATCATCTTGGGCAGAACATGCACCTCTGAACCCAACACACTGGTGTCCTCATGTGACACACATAATGTAAACAAAGCAGACAGTTCATGGGAGGATTAAGTAGGATTAACACTTTTTAATGGCATTAATATGCAAAAACAAAACAATGTACAACAGGCAAATCTGTTCAACATATTTGATATTACATTATAAGTAGAGTGCAGAGTATGAGAGCAAAGCTAAAGGGCTAACTCACTGTGCACTCTAAGCTAGCTGCTCCCATGTCCTCATATGACCCCATGATAAATGTTGACATTCAGCTACGTGGTTTCTATTATTCTATCAAGATCCATTTTAAACCACATTTCAATGAGTTCCAGATACTGCAGTCAAAGCTTCAGGCAGGTCTACTTACCAGCTGCTGCACATTTGTCCTGGTTAATGCAGAGAACATGACTGTAATAGTGTGTGTGTGTGTGGACTGGCTGTCTGGAGCTGAGCTGATTACAACTAACACTTCTGTCAATGGAACCTCAGTGTCATGACGACTTCCGGTATACGAAAAAGATTGTGTCAAAATAAAGGTTTACGGTTGAAAAAGTAAATACGCATCGTTGCATTGCTTTAAAAGTAACTAAGTACATTTACTCAAGTACTGCACGTAAGTAAAATTTTTACTTTTAGTGGAGTATTTCCAATTTGTTATACTTTTACTTCTACTCCACTACATCTCAGAGGAAATTGTACTTTTATTCCATTACAATCATTTGAAAACTTTAGTTAGACTAGTTACTTTGTAGATTTTGATTATTATTATTACAAAAGATACATTACCCACTCCAGCTCTATTTTATGCATAGGCTATTTGAAAATACATTTCGGCCATTTGAAAATAGCCAATCTAGAATAGCTTGTAGATCGGGTATTTTCAAAAAAGTTTTTTATACATTTTATACGTTTGAAAACTTGTGAAATGGCACATTCTACATAATGAGTACTTTCTACTTTGGTACTTTAGGTACATTTTGATACCAATACTTTTGTACTTTTACTCAAGTAAATTCTGAATTTCTGACTTTTACTTGTAAAAGAGTATTTCTACATTGCAATATTGATACTTTTACTTAAGTAAAACATTTGAGTACTTTTTCCACCACTAAGGGACCAGTCGAAATTTACATAAGGGGGGGCATGGAGGAAATGTATGTGCCCTGATCTAAAATGCCATGACCCTCCCTTTGACAAAAAAAATAAATCAATGACCCTCCCCAAGTGATTACAAAAAAAAGAGTAACCCTCCCCGCCTAGAAGTGTCACGATATATTGTGTCACGATATAGCCTATCGTGGTATTAAAATGTGATGATAGGTATTGTCATGATGTCATACTGTATCGTAATATTTTTTTAATTGATTTTTTAATACAAAAAAAACACTTTCTTTTTTTTTGCCGGTGAAAGTTAGGAGTTTTTACTGTATGATATGAAATGTAAAGCTTATCATAATCATAGTAATTATTAATCATGTCCTCCATCATATTCAAGGTATTTTGGAGAGAAATGAAACAGACTCCAGTCAGTCACTTTCAGTTTAAAGCACTGCAGAGGGGAGGTGTTGTGTGTCAGCTGATGCTCGTTGACGCTCGTTAATGTGACATGCATCTGCACTCTCAAATAGGCCTACATCTAATCTAAGATTGTATACTGTATCTGGTATTATAGATTTTTTTTAGCTGTTGGAAATAACTAGGCTGCACTTGGTTGGTAAAGTCCAGATGACAAAAATATGAGGTTTGTGGAATTTATAGTTATGCAGTCTTATATTATATTATATTTGTTATATTAGTGTCTATCTGTCCTCTGAAACAATGGGTTTATAGTTAGTGAGAACTTCACTTCTCCATTAAGCTTGCACAAATGTATTTATTTGTGTGTACAAAGCACTTTGTAATTGTTTCTAACTTGCTTTATAACGTTATTAATAAGATGATGGCCAATGTTGATGATACATGAGAAAAGAACATTAATAATATATCATATCGATATCATGCCCAACATCATGTATTGTGAAATTCTTGACACCCCTAACCCTCCCCATCAAATACAACATGACATTTAAAACTGATATGTCCAATGTTTTGCTTTCCACATTGATTAGAACATTGCGGTAGTGTAGTCAGTCTTGCTAAATGCACAGTGTATCTGTAGTAGTGGTAGCAGAATGGATAGTGTTCTCATCTTACATGTGGGAAACCCATTGAATCCTGGTCAGATTGAAGAAAGTTGAATATTTGGTAACCAGTAGTTTAAAACTTTTGTCACTCTGCCCTTTTAATTATCAACTACAGTGACTACAACTACACTGTTGCCTACATAAAACAAATTAGGCTATCAATTATGGCCTGATGCTTCTGGTTTTACTTGTGGAGCTAGGCATCTATACACAACTGTCCATATAGATCCACATTAATCACATGCACAGAATTACTTCAAATGATTATGAATATCCAGTTATAGTAGGCCTATTTATAATGCATCTCTCCAATAACGCCTGTTGAAGTTTTGCTTAATTGTTCAACCACCATTGTTAAGACGCTGAATAGATTTGACTGGGTCGTTCACACTCGCTGTGCGTTGATGGCTTGTAAACGACCGTCATTGATTCTAAATAGACAAGGTGTTACTTGATTTGAATTCTTTGTATCCTTTGAAATGGAGAGGGGTCATTGACCACTGTTCTGCTGTACTAAAAAGGTATATAAAAAACGGACTATTTTATCAATTCAAAATTGCATGACCCTCCCTTGGATTCAAAGTAAAATTAGCTGACCCTCCCTTGGACCAAAATTAGAAAGGCATGACCCTCCCCTATTTTCCTCCATGCCCCCCCTTATGTAAATTTCGACTGGTCCCTAAGTAGTTGCAAGGAGTTGCATTGTGGACTGGCCTTTACCTTTACTGCCCCATATTTCACTGGTTTGAAAGAGTGTTTTTACAACTGAGACGTTATGGTCTTGAACTTGACCCTAAATGCGTTTTATGGGTATATAGCCTATACTTTAAAAGGATATGTATATCGTCTGAGCTAAATTGAGCCTACCAGGTTAATACACTTTAAAACTAATACACTTTTTACTTAAGTGAAAGTAAAAATGATTACAAAGTAAAAGTCTCACATTCATTTTACTTGAGAAAAGTAGTTTACTAAAGCACTGGCATCAAAATATAGGCTGCTTACAGGTAACTAAACGTATGCCTACTCATTATGCATGTAGCACATAAAAGAAGGCTACTTAAATTGTACTTAACTTGAGTGACAGACAGACAGACAGATAGACAGACAGACAGACAGACAGACAGACAGACAGACAGACAGACAGTTCATATTTATAGTTTGGCATCACATGTTTATTGTTTATATTATGGTCTTAGATTTATTTTTGTTTTATGGATACTCATAATCGTCTTATCTATTTTGTTGGGCGAGAGATACTGGGGAGTTTAATATTTACAGCAATAACATGTAATAAAACTAAACAAAACACCTTTTTGCATTATCTTCTTGGAACCAATGAAAATATATATATTTTTAGCAACTACTGTAGATAGTTTAAGTGTTGTGAAATGTTCTGATTATTTGCAGCAACTTAAAGAATGGATGTGTAGCCTATCCACTGACACTTTCCATATGAAACAGAAACGATCACCACCAGGGAGTTTCATGGTTTACACAGTTTTTTTGGCATAAAAAAACTGGTGCACATTGTGATTTAGTTGCCCCGCACTGACAATAATTGAATTGATTGTTATTTGAATTGAATTGAATTGAATTGAATAATTCAATTCAATTCAATTCAATTCAATTCAATTCAATTCAATTCAATTTGAATTGAATTGAATTGAATTGAATTGAATTGAATTGAATTGAATTGAATTATCAGTGAATTATCAATGAATTATCAGTGCAAAGACAGCTTTTAATGTATCAGTTATATGACAGTAAATGAGGCTACATACATAATATTTTAACATATTAACACAAAAAAAATTACTCACAACTGGAATGTGAGAATTGTGAATGTAGTCTAGGCGAACAAGGAGAGCAGCTGTAGGCTACAGATAGTTCTGGGGGGTTCAGCTGTTAGTATTGATTATGTTATTTGATCTTAGACAGCTATAGCTGCATCCATATGTATAAATGTTGCACATAATAGGCTAATTCGTGTGGACAATTATTTCATTTAATACATCTTTCACACGTGTCTTCTATAACTTCCATTTTGTTTCCATTGCAAAGACAAAATAAGAGATTGCAGTGTGTGTGTGTGTGTGTGTGTGTGTGTGTGTGTGTGTGTGTGTGTGTGTGTGTGTGTGTGTGTGTGTGTGTGTGTGTGTGTGTGTGTGTGTGTGTGTGTGTGTGTGTGTGTGTGTGTGTGTGTGTGTGTGTGAGAGTGGGGGGGTTCTGAATCCTTAAGAGAGAGATTTTTTGTGCAATCCATTCAAATTCAATGATATAATCCTAGCCACACTGTAAAGATGTATATTGTTTGTTTTTTTTTTGTTTTTTTTTAGCTGTAAAGACATTTAAATCATGTCTAAAGTGGTCCAACATGTAGTTTTATATATACTCCAGTAGATGGCGTTGTCCTCGAATAGATGGACTGAGTGCAGCACTGAGGGCATGAAGGTGTCAAGTTTCCCCTGCTGTGTTTCTCTGTGTGAAAATATACGACTGAAGGCAGCTCTCAAATATTCGCTCAAACTTAAAGAACTGTTCAGAAAGAAGAAGTGCAGGTCAACACTGTATATATTATATATTATATATGTGTCCGTGTGTGAGCTGCTGCTTCTCAGACGCACCAACAAGGAGATCCATTCAGCCAAAAACACTGAGACGAAACCAAAGGAAGAACAGCCTTAGTTAGTTATAAAAAACTAAACGGCATTAATTACAACGAAAAGATCTCAAATGCAAAAACACTATTGTGCCCCATAACAAAACATTGACCCTAAAAGATGCACTGATTGTAACCACGGCTCGAGGAGGGGATGCGATAGGACCAGCGTTGCCATATTTTGTGAGAGAAATAAGCAACCAGGTCTAGGGAAAAAAAAGCCCAACAGAAGCAACTAGGCCATATGAGCACTTTAAACCTATGCGTAGGCTACAGCGCTTGTAGATCTGCTATTTTCAAAAACTCTTGCAATAAAATGAGGAATATTTGGATTTAAAAAAAAACATTCTAGAAATGCTCCCTCTGGGCACAAAACATTTTCATGAAAAGATTTCAGAACCACTGTCTGGTTTAAATAATAATTAAAAACTTTGGATCGGCAAGCCAAAATAAGCAAGTATAGGCCTACACTTTAGAAACAAGCCCAACCCTACCAAAAAAAACGCAACCCTACCAATTTTTACAAGCAACTTTACAGAAAAAGAAGCCCAGATTCGCTTATAATAAGCCGACATGGCAACACTGAATAGGAGATTTTTTTCCTTCTTGTTTTTTTTGTGTGTGTCGTCATCGGGCGCATGACGTCACAGGGGGGCTTGTAGCTGTACGGGACAGTGCAGCCTCGGGACGGGACGGTTACAGTGAGATATGAGGCAGCAGAGCCAGGTCCTCCTCAATGCCCCTCTCCCCTGACCCGTCCTGTATGCTGGATGTTATATTCAACCCTGCTTTCTTGGGTGATATGGGCGATCATTCCAAAAGTAAGTATATGTAGCCTATATGCATTGCTGTCATTTGTGCTTTTTTTAAATAGCAGATATGGGGGGGTTTAGCATATATATATGCTAAAAATATATATATGGTTTTATATGGGCGATCATTCCAAAAGTAAGTATATATGCTTTGCTGTCATCTGTGCTTTTTTAAAGGAGCAGTTCACCCAAAAAATTACTTATTTTCTATCAATTACACACCCCATGAAGCCTTGAAATCGTGGAGTTTTTTTTTGTTTTTGTGGCATTCCGAAGCCAATAATTTGTTGACCGGCGAACGAGTCTCCGGTAGGACGAGTCTCCGGTAGGTCCTACTGACCGATGACCCTGTCATCAAATTAGTGGCTTAGGAATGCGAAAAAAAAATTGATAGAAAATAAGTCATTTTTGGGTGAACTACTCCTTCAATAGCATAGGTCCTAGGCTCCGTGGGGTGTAGCAGCCTATGGTTTTATATGGGCTATTATTATTATTTCACGCGTTATATATTTTTGTTTACCTACCTGGGTTTAAAGGGAACCCTGTGACCACTTCAACCCTCAAGTCTTTTAATGGAACGGACCTGAGTTGGATCTTTACTTTTCCGTCTAGGCTACCGCTACACCAAATCTTTTCGCCAAAAGATAGCCAATCTATAAGCTCACGAATGTTACCCCAGAATATAGGGGTGCTGCTGGGGTTCAAGTGGTTAAAATATAGGATATGGAAAAGTAGGATAGCCTACATGGTGTCATCTGTGCTTTTTACGTGGAATATGTTGCCAATAGCCTGGGCTTTTAGATATGATGCATGGGCTATATCACGAGCCATACATTTTTTTGTTTATGTTCCTTTTAAAACGCATTAGGAACATATTCTATGGGGAGGGGTCGTTCCAAAGGGAAGTGCATGGATGGTGTCATGTCATGTGTGCTTTTTACTATAGCCTACGTGGAATGTGTTGCCAATGCATATTATGCTTTTATATATGGGCTATTTTTTTTGTTTACCACCTGGGTTAGCCCATGTTCGAACATGTATTTATAATAATCAAAATATCACATGTGTTTGCTAGTTTTCAGGCCATGCGTAATTTTCAGATCAGGGTTTTTTCCCCTCAAAATTAAATACGATTTTTGTTTTTATGAATTAGTCTGATTCTGTGCATTTGTCTACTCTGCAAGAGAGAGCAAAGTTCACTTCCAAACTGAGATTAATCAATGTGCTTAATTTCTGTCTTATATCTTTTTTAATAAGAGTGACTTTCGCACAGGCTATAGCGATATATTGTGCAGTTTTGTGTGCAGTGATTATAGCTAATGGAACCAAATGGACCCGGTTTGGTTCAATTTTACACCCTCTTGAGTTATGGTGGTTTTTACTTGAGCATCCTTGATTCCTTGAAATTCAAATTAAAGTTAAAATCAGGGCTCATCAATATGTCTGCACGGACAATGTCCGAGGCAAAAAAGACGTGGCCATGTCTGTGGCATATTTTAGATTTTGTTTTTAAAATGTTTATAACACCATTATAATGTTCTTATTTTGATCATAAGACCCAATTACTGGATGTCAGTTTCCAGGTTTCAGAATATGTATGACACTGATTTACTATGACACATTAGGAGTCAGTGGGATTTATGGTAATTTCCATAACCATAACCCTGAGAGGGTACAGTACAAATGTACATTTGTACACTCTCAAACAGACCTGTTTGTATGTCCATGGCAAAAACTGAATTTTGACAAAAAATGTCCACTACAAGCCCATGGCGTGGATGACCCCTGGTTAAAATATGTGCTTTGGTGGTGTACAGAGAAGCCCGGATCATTCGCGATGTGTGTGGGCTGTGGGAGTCAGATCCACGACCAGTACATCCTGAGGGTCTCCCCCGACCTGGAGTGGCACGCAGCCTGCCTGAAGTGCGCCGAGTGCGGCCAGTACCTGGACGAGACCTGCACCTGCTTCGTCCGGGACGGGAAGACTTATTGCAAAAGAGATTATGTAAGGTACGTATGTATTAATGTAGGCCAAAGTGGAATTATTTCAACACCAAAACAAATAATAGTTACATTTCGTTATTTTGGGAATAGAAATTATTTTATTTACATCATTATTGCAAAAGAGATTATTTAAGGTATGTATTAATAGGCCAAGTGGAATTATTATTCCCCCCCCCCCCATGTAGGAATGTATAGATGAGGAATTCAATTTTGTTTGACTTCATGGTTCCACAGATAAATATTGTGAAAATAGCAGATCTACAAGCTCACAACCTTGTACGCTATTTTCAATGTTTTGCTTCTTTCTTATATTATATTATATTATATTATATTATATTATATTATATTATATTATATTATTATTTGACAATTTGGCCAAAAATAGTTTACATTTCGTTATGAAAGAAAAGGGTGGAAATTATAGGGCCTATAATATGCAGGCCTGGTTATTTCCACAAAACATCTTTGTTGTGGGGGGAAAAAGAAGAGGCTATTCCTTATTTTCAGTTACAAAACAAGAAAATTCAAATAAATTCAAACACAATATCAGACGTTCTCTGCTCAAATATTCCTTGACTAACTGAAATTTCATACAATGAGCCCATGCCATATGCAGAATTAAATGAAGTTAAGCTACGCGTGTTTCAGTCTGACTTCTCAGTTGATTTTTGTTTTATATTGATGTGTTTTCTTATCATTTTACATAATTAGATGATATTATGTTGCGAGGCACTACACTGTTCTCTCTGCACTCTTATGTTTTTATTTACCTTGTTTATTGAGTGCATGCTTATAGGCTACTCTGCTTATTCCGATCTCACACTGCATAAGAGCGTCTGGTAAATGCCTAGGGGGTCCTCAGTGTTGCAGTTGCTACAGGGGGTCCGCCAAATCTTTGTGTGATGGGGAACATTAGCCGAAAATAGCAGATCTACAAGATTTGGAGAGGGAAAAAGAGCAGACCAAGTACATGAGCCAACGGTCGAGTTGACTAAATATTGAGGGTTTAAAAGGTCTGGAAATACACATGAACATGAATCCAAGTGAAGTAACTATCTATGAAATCTATGAAAACGTTTAAACTGCAACACAATTTTATACAATATAGTGTGGGGGGTCCCTGCTTCATCTCTCTCTCAGCTAAGGGGTCCTTGCTTGGGCTGAAAAACGTTGAAGACCCCTGTAAATTGTACTAAACATTTTCCTTCGTCTATTTTGTTTTTGTTGGTCAGGCTGTTTGGAATAAAATGCGCAAAATGCCAGCTGGGCTTCAGCAGCAGCGACCTGGTGATGCGGGCCCGGGACAACGTGTATCACATCGAGTGCTTCAGATGCACGGTGTGCAGCAGGCAGCTGCTGCCGGGGGATGAGTTCTCTCTGCGGGGAGAGGAGCTGCTGTGCCGCGCCGATCACTCCCTGCTGCTGGAGAGGAGCGGAGCGGAGAGCCCCGTCAGCCCCGGACACGTCCACACATCCAACAGAACGCTACACTTATCAGGTCAGTTGTTATTGTTATTACTATTATCATTCTTATTATTATTGTTGTTGTTGTTGTTATTATTATATATTTTATTTTATTTTAGCTCTACACAACACAATGAAGGCAATATTATAACTGTTACAACTTGGTTAGTGTGCTACATCTGACATTACAAATCTTATGACAGATTCACTTAAACAGTTCAGAAACGAATAGGCCTAAAGATTTCTAAAGACATTTTTAGCTTAAAAGCGCATTTTAAACAGACAATAAGTTGTTTTTGGTAAATTAGAATGTAAAGTCGTATAAAAATAAATAAATAACTTAAACCAAATATAGTTAAAACAAGTATATAAAAATATATATTTATATGTATATTGCAAATTGATGGCGGGGGGGGGGATATATAAATAAAAAGAAGATTATAAAAAAGACAAAAATGTCACCAAACCCACAATTTACCAGTGCGTCAAATAGCCTACATGTGTGGTTGTTTGCTTTAGGCTATTGCTAATTTCATAATTGATCTCATTAGCAGTAATCTGCTCACTGTCATTATCTGAATAATCTCATTCATGGCTTGCATGTTATCACTACTGTCTGCCGGGCATGCAGGGCAGCGGTGGGTAGGCCTGTCCTACAGGATAGATGAGTTGTATCATTTAGAATACCACAATACATGAGGAGTGCTCACAGAATTCCTGCAGAGATTAAAAGGGATAATTCTGCTGGTAATAATCATTTTATTAATTCATTCGCCTCTTTGGTCTTTGCACTGGCAGGTATTGGTATTCAGCACTGTTGTTTTTCCATGTATTGTGCATTTTGAGTGATGTAGAATAGATCTTTTGCCACTTTGATTCTAAAAAAATAAATAAACGTGATTTGATTATATGCTGAAAACGAAATTTTTTACTTGCTGTCTTGTATTTGTATAGACAGTTGTTCCACTAAATGACAAGTGGCCATTGGCTGCAGCTAATGTGATGATGACTAATGATGATGAGGATTAAAAAAACACTCAAATCATAAGATATTGTATTTTATACTTCAAAATATGTTTCCCCCCCTTCCTTCTTTATAATTTTTTTCCTTTCATTTTTGACATTTTTTAAAAACTTTTTCTTTTAGTTGTTTCATTTTGTGTGTGGCCATTTTCGCCTATAGCCTATCATTTAAAAGTATAGGCGACTAAAACGCTTGGGTCCTATCTCTATTCCCTCATCAGACCCGGTTGCGGTCCGCCAGGCACCGCATCGGACCCACGGCCACAAGCAGGCGGAGAAAACCACGCGCGTGCGGACGGTGCTCAACGAGAAGCAGCTGCACACGTTGCGCACGTGCTACAACGCCAACCCAAGACCCGACGCTCTGATGAAGGTACACACGGTTTTGGTTTGTTCCACTTTTTGCTTTCTTTGGCAATGTAAAGTTCCAGTGGTTCTCAACCTTTTCAAGCCGGGACCGCCCAAAATAATCATATTTGAACTGCAGGACCACAGTTTGATTGTGGAAATAGCTCGTAGAGCTTATAGATCGGCTATTTTCTTATATTATTTGGCCAATGTTTGACCAGTTTTTATAGTATACTTATATATACTTTTGATGCAGTAATGGTCTTTTTTCTTTCTTTCTTTTGAGGTCTTAAAAGTCCTTAAATTGTCACTTTATACTGTCATCTGGGGACCCCCGCCCCCCAAAAAACCTTGTGGGTCCCGACCCACAGGTTGAGAACCCCTGAGGTAAACGTACAGTATGTTTTCTAATGCCAATAAAGCGCCTTTGAATTGACTTGAATTGAATTGAAGGAGCAGCTGGTGGAGATGACCGGCCTGTCCCCGCGGGTCATCCGTGTCTGGTTCCAGAACAAGCGCTGTAAAGACAAGAAGAGGTCCATCCTCATGAAGCAGCTCCAGCTGCAGCACGGGGATAAGACTGTAAGCATCTTCGTAAGTCAACCATCGCCAAGAGCCTTTTCTTTATTTGTTCCTTCTCTTTTTTTTGTTTGTTTGGTGCAGTGCAGTGGTGGAAAAAGTACTCTGATTACTTTTTTTTACTTAAGTAAAAGTAGCAATACCACAGTAATACTAAATAAAAGGTCTGTATTCAAAATTCTATTGTGTAAACATATTGGCATCGAAATATATATATTTATATTATATATATCAAATCGAAAATAGCAGATAAGCTCACAACACATCATGATGTTGTGTGCTTGTAGATCTGCTATTTACAAATAGATTAAGTAGGCATATAAAATAGGGCTTGTTTTGTAAATAATAATAATCTAAATTGGCAAGTAACAAAAGTTTTCAAGTAAAAAGTACAATATTTGCCTCTGAGATGTATTGGAGTATAAGGTATTGAAAGATGGAAATACTCAAATTAGTCTACCTCAAAATTGTACTTGAGGAAAGACTTAATTTCCACCATTGTTTGTTTGTATCCGTTTGGTGTCATTGTTGTCATGAACCGATCCTATTCTGGGACGAACATTCGGCTAAAATAGCCAATCTGTAAGTGTGTAGATTGGCTATTTTCGCAGAAGATATTCAGCTAGTGTAAAGTGGTAACAGCTGGGGCACTAGTAGCCTATATAGCCCTGCATATGGTTTGGTTAAAGGAATTGGATTGCAACAATCAACAATAATAACCTATTCTGTTTTTAATGTAGCTGCATTGCAACAAAGCATATTTGGCGGACTTGCTATGACAGTCCATATAGTTTAAGATTATGTCATTGAATAATAAATCAATTGCAATTAATTGCTTTGGCTTCAGTTGCATGAAAACAGCATTTTTTTGTTGTTAGTTTTTTCATATGATGCCCAAAGGAAATATGAAGCAATGATGTGGGTAAAGGCGCACAAACCCTTGACTATTCATGTTCTCTTTGAAACTATTTCACACAGTGCACATAAATCTGGCTTTTGTATAGTTGACAGTTGATACTTTCATGACCCCTTGATGGTATATACTGTATAATGTATATATTATTATTTTTGTACTATTTTGAAATCACACTAACCAATGTATGAGCATTCTGAATAGCAATTTTAAGGGATCATTACATTTTTATTTTATATTTTTACATTACGATTCATATTTTGTCTGGAATGTGATATTGAACACCAACCAATGGGTTCCAGGGACCATTAGCGTTCCTTGAGGGGGTTCCAAATGGACCCTTATGGTCTGTATGGGGTTCCTTGAAAGGTTTTCCACACTCAATACCATTATTGTACCAATACCATTATATTGATGGTATACCATTAATGGTATACCATCAATACAGTATGCCATTTTGAAATCACATGACTTTTTTGTCTTCTGAAGAATAGATGACATCTTTCTTTACATGTTTGTCAGGACTATGGTGTTGATTTTCAGAACCTGGCGGGGCTGACGGGGACGCCCCTGGTGGCAGGCAGTCCCATCCGCCATGAGAGCACGGTGCAGGGCAACCCGGTGGAGGTCCAGACCTACCAGCCTCCATGGAAGGCCCTCAGTGAGTTCGCCCTGCAGAGCGACTTGGACCAACCAGCCTTCCAACAGCTGGTAAGACCATGAGTTTTCAATACATGCAATGAATCCCTCTAGTTAGTAAAACTGTTAGCTCTGTCCACTCTTTTGTCCCTTTACCCTACAGTGGTTCTCCAACATTTTCATGCCAAGAACCCCAAATTACTATGTATTTGGCCACGGACCCCCATCTAAAAACAAATTGTGCCAGGGACCCCCCTACAAGATTTGTGTTTCAAAAGTATTCCACATTTTGTCAAGATATTTAAAAAAAATCAGATCTATAAAGCTCACAATACGTCACATTGCGAACGTGAGCTTATAGATCGGCTATTTTCAAGTAACTGAACTTTAAAGTGGTTGTTTTGATGCTGTATTAACTAATTTTGCTGGGGACCCCCTCAGGGACCATGCAGTGGGGGTCCCCAGACCGCAATTTGAGAACCACTGTGGTAAAAGACGAGTGACACATTTTACAATAGATACAATTAAGCGGGGGATTACGGGGGATTTGAACCTGGGTTCCCCGCACAAGTGTTCAAATTGTGCGAGCTTGCTCAAGGGATTTAGTGCATTTTGGCCTTCAGGCAGGATCACCAGTCAACCAGTAGTGGTCCTATAGACCAGGGTCTAAATGTAAATGTGTCCAAATAAAATTTTATTCACACAGAAAAAGTTACAAAGTGTAGCTTTAAACCATCTGTAAACCTGACCTAAGTTGACTCTGTACTTGGTCTGCTCTTTTGTCTCTCTACCCCAAAATCTCTTCACTGAAAATAGATCTATAAGCTCACAACACATTGTGATACGTGAGCTTGTAGATCTGCTATTTTCAGCATGCAACCAAAATCAACCATTACAACGCCATCAAGGCCTGCCAAAATACCTTTTAGTCGTCAAAATCAACTTTAGATTTAGTCAACTAAAATCTTATGATGTTTAGTCGGCTAAAACTAGGCTGTTTTTGTCAAATGTTCTCCCCAGAATAGGGATGCTATAGGGTTTTGCAACCATACCATTAATCATATAAAACCTGATTGGTCCACACATGGTCACATGTGCTCTGCAAACACTTCAGACAATAATCTGACTTGATCTGCGAGTAAATACATGCATGATGCATCTTGCTCTCACACACACACACACACACACACACACACGCACACACACACACACACACACACACACAAAATCCAAAACGAAAGTGTTCTTCTTTTAAAAGTCCTGCAAACAATAAGTCCCTGCATTGTTTAGGACTATATAGACACAATAAAATCCCCAGTTGTATTTACCCATGTATAACACAGAGAGTACAAATGTAACCAAGTGGACCCTTAACAGGTCCATTTTAGGCTAACTTCTCAGAGTTAAATAATGATCAGGTTACATTATAGGATTTTCGTGCATATAATATTGACTACCTGACCCGCTGACCCCTCTCCTCTCCTTTCCAGGTGTCTTTTTCTGAATCGGGGTCGCTGGGAAACTCGTCTGGCAGCGACGTGACCTCTCTGTCCTCGCAGCTACCGGACACCCCCAACAGTATGGTCCCCAGTCCGGTGGAGACGTGATGGGAAGGGACCACCACCCCGACCACCCCGACAGTCACCCCTGAACAGAAGCATGACCACCTCGGTACCCCCCCCCCCCCCCTGCCCCTAAACCCTGCATGATGTGACCGGCTCATCACAGCGCCCAAAAGACAAAAAAAAAAGAGGATCGATTTTTTTCTTTCTTTTTTTCTATCTAAACGTGGAGGATATGCAAATGAACAAGTTACCTATACCGACCTGCAAGGACCTATACCGACCTGCAAGGACCTTTTCCAAAAACTACACGGCCTGTTCAAGTACGACATTTTTTTTTTTGGGGGGGGGGGGGGAATTTCCAGTAAAACGAAAAGAAAAAAACAAACAAACAAAAAAATAAAGCAGAAAGATGGCGTTGCATGAATTGATCCCGGGAAAAAAGAAGATGTATATTTAAACCGCTGGATGGGATTATACTCTCAGAACAATTCCTTCAAAGGCAAACATTGGAAACGAGATGATGGACATTCTGCGATTTCATTGTGGTCATATTTGTTGTCTTGTTTCTTCAAACATGCGATTTTTTGATACATTTATTGCGTTTCAAGAGTGAGTCAAAAGACTCAAAAGTTGTCTTTGTCTTAAAAAGGTCGGAGCATGATGTGTCCGCAGATTAACTCGTGTTGTAAAATATTTTATCTTATGGGAAGGAGGAGGACAGATTGTTTGAGCTTCTCGAACAAAAAAAAGTAAGTTATTGTTATATTATTTATTGTCAGGAAAGCGATTCATAAAGGGATTATTAACTGATGGAAATAAACATGAATACATGACATGTCTTCTTGACTCAAAGTTAAACATAATGCTTTTTTTTTAAAGGAAGCAATGAATTAATTAATCGTGGTGCTCTTATATAAAAATGCAATTTAGATTAATCTGAGTGTAGATTTTAGTTATGACTATGGCAATTATGCGTGTCATTATTAAAATCCAAGCTATAGCCTAATAATGATGTTTGGAAATAGCCGCAGTTTGCAATTATTTTCCCCAGACAAATATTCACAATAATAATAAGAAATCAATCAATGCGTAAAATGCGTAAAATCCGTATGAATTGATCCGTGGGTCCATTTGGTTACATTTCTATACTCTTGCAGTTATTTTAACGCTGAGGTTTTCACATGTCTGAAACGTATGTGTGTATACAAGCCTATTATATGCAGCACGGTTTAAAAGAAAAAAGAAGGGGAAAAAATGAAATCCCACTGAGGATTGTACTGTGCATAGATCTATTCTAGATAGGTCTATTCGGGATGTCGACTCGGCACGGCAGATCTTTTCATCTTTAAGGTCAATTAATGTGGGTCTGAGGCTGTCACTCCATCTGACCTGTGCTGGCACGGAGTCATAACCATAGTGACTGACCGCTGCCTGCGCTGCAGTGAAAACAAACTGGGACCCACAGTGCTTCTCTCTATCCAAACCAACCGCTCGTTTAAATCAATGCTTCGGTTTGTTGTGGCTTTCATTCAGTGGATCGCTTTGCAGGTGATGCCACGAGCAGATAAGGAGGTCGCCGATCCCCCCATAGCTCGCCGTCTAGACTCTATAGACGTTTATGTGACTTATTTAAAACCAGTGAAACTGGACTGAACACCGGTTCGCAGTCAGAAACTTAAATGACCACCGGCTTATCCGACCATATAACTGGAGGGGCGACGCACAAAGCAGCACCAGATCCGCATGCACTGATAAGACAGCCTATAGCCTGCAGGTAGCCTATATTGTTGCAGGGCCAACAGGCAGAGTTTGGTTTGATTCAACCGACCTAAACAACTTGTCAGTGCGTTGTCGATCATCAAGAATTTTGGCGTACATGCCTGTGCTATGCATTGGCCCGATCATTTCATTTATACTATGTTGCTGATCATTATTAAAGCCTCATTGTCTAATCCTGGTGCAGGCTTTAGGTCGAGAACTGTAGCCTATACTGCATAAGCTATGTTCCTCGGAAGACAAAAAAAAAAAGAACGACCTACAGAGGTGTAACTGAGCCTGTTGCTTATACAGATAAGTAAATAATGGCTGCGAGATTACAGATAGGCCTACATGGCATAACAATGGCGTTTACACACAAGAATGTGACAGACTGCAGAAAAGCACCATGGACTCAATGTTTCTAGAGGGGGGGGGGGGGGTAGTCAGGTCCCACCAGAATACGAGCCTTTATTCCAGAAACAAAAGGTCCAAAATGACATCATATGGGTCATGTTTAAATTAACGCCTATAGCCTATACCAGTGGTTCCACTGTTTAGCTCAAGACCCAAAAGAGAAATTAGACGTTTGCCCGGGATCCAAACTAGTGAAAATAGCAGATCTACAAGCTCACAATGCAACTATTCGTGCCGCGTTGTGAGCTTGTAACTCGGTCATTTTCACTACTTCTTAAACATTTGTTTTTTAATGTATGGAATTTCTTAGATCTTTTTTAATTCATGAAAATGTTAATTTTTTTTAAATACTTTTTTTTGTTTTGTTTTTGACATTTAGGCCTAGGCCTATACCCGTCTCCCATAAAAATGTGTCCCTGACCCACAAATGGTCCCAACCAAATCTTTGGGAAACAGTGCTATACGACAAACGAACCAAGAAATGAAAAGAGCTGAAAAGGGAGTACACTGTCTTTCTCTGCACAACAACCAATTTAAAACAAGCATAAATCCTTCAGACTGCAGTGAATAATCGGGGTTTACTGTCACTGCAGCATGCGGGTTTCCCCACGCAAAATGTCCACGGACTCCACGCAGTGCCAGCCACTCACTCCCAGTCCCTTAAATCAGTGGTTACCAAACTATTTAGCTCGAGATCCAAAAGATAAATTTCTCGCCCTGACCCAAACTAGTGAAAATATGCAAGGTGTTGTTGAGCTTGTAGATCTGCTATTTTCACTACTTATTAAACATTTGTTTTCAAATTTATGGCATTTCTTAGATTTTTGGCATTTGTTTATGAAATTATTTGGATTTGTATTTAATTCATGAAAATTTTAAGTTTTTGGAGAAAAAAAAAGAATTTATTTTTAAATAGGCTAATTAAAAACTAAATCTGGGAAATGAAAACAATAAACGGGATATTTACTCGAGACCCATAAAAAATGGACCCGCGACCCAGAAATGGGTCCCGAACCACTGTCTGGGAACCACTGCCTTAAATGTTCTGAAGACTTAAAACCTGCCAAAACCGTGAAAACACACTGTGTCAAATAGCAGAGGTGTGCTTGTATTACAGGTGTTTAAAGTGGTGGAAAAAGTGCTAAATTGTTTTACTTAAGTAAAATGATAAATAATGCAATGTAGATATCCTCTGTTAAAAGTAGATGTCCCATAATAAAAATGTACTTGAGTAAAAGTACAAACGTATCAGCATCAAAATATACTTAAAGTACCAAAAGTATAGGCTACTCATTGTGCAGAATGTCCCATTTCACCAGTTCAAAACAATCTTTTGAAAATAGCAGATCTACAAGCTCACAATGTGGTTAATGTATGTTTTGTAATAATAATCAAACTCTACAAGTAACTAGTAAAGTTTTCATATAATTGTAGTGGAGTAAAAGTACAATAATTGCCTCTGAGATAGTGGAGTAGAAGTATTAAGTATTGAATTTGGAAATACTCCAGTTGAGTAAAAGTAGGCCTATACCTCAAAATTGTACTTAAATACAGTACTTGAGTACATGTACTTAGTTACTTTACACCACTGAAAACACGCATTCCACGCATTCACCCACCCACCCTCCCGCACCTTCCCTGATCCACTTGCATTGAAACGAGTTGAACAGGGAGATAATGTGCTCTTTCAAGGGTGAAAACGTATCTCTTTACATTTAAATATCCTCTATTAGTCATCTTAAATAAATAGCCTATTTTATCCCTGCTCACGGCCACGCGCACCGCAAATTCACCCATCCGTCCATCCATCCACCCCTCATTTAAAAACAGCAGGAGCATGTGGCCTACTCTGTTAAAAAGATTAAGAAATGTAACTTTAATACGTATGAAATAATAGGCTTTAGACCGCCACTGAAAAAAAACCCAGAATAGGGCAATTTGACTCAACATTTGACAATATTAAATCCAAAGATAAATGTATAGGATTCTTCCACCATAACTGGCTTTATACCACTTAACCCCCATATGGGAGTCCCTCAGGGCTCTATACTAGTGTATTTTCTGTTTTCTGTTATTGTGGGGAAAGCTTTGCCTTGTGAGCTTGTCAATCTGCTATTTTCAGCAAAAGCTTTCCCCACACTAAGGATGCTGGGCCTGGGTTTAAGTGGTTAAACATAGGTCTGGATTGTGTGTATGTGTGTCCACCACAGCAAACTCCCTCACTGTTAATTAACCCTCACGGGTCCATTTGGTTACATTTTTTTACATCCTCAAGCGTTACAAATCGCCTAAATTAACACTGGGCATTTTGACTGTGGTGGACATGATGATCAGGGCGGATGGAAAGGAAACCGATCATGAATGATTAAAAGGACGACCTCATTTAAGGGTGTGATGTAACAGTGTAATTGCCAGAGATGATGTGTAATTAGATATAACCCAGGCTGCTTGCATGGGGAGATTCCAGCAGCCTGGCCCAGGTTCAGGTACAGCCATAGAGTACAGCACACAGGAGAATCCTCACTGATCATTTGACCATGAGAGTGTACCCCAAAAAATAAGAAGAAAAGTAATAATATTAATATAAAATATAATACACCTAGTTAGAAAATAGAAGATCTACAAGCTCACAATGCGTTGCATCATGACGCATTGTGAGCTTGTAGATCGGCTATTTTCAAATGGCCAAAATGTATATGGCTGAAGTGGTTAGTATGTGTTGTAATAATAATCAAAATATACAAAGTAACTAGTACCTAAGGTTTTCGAATAATTGTAGTGGAGTAAAAGTACAATATTTGCCTCTGAGATGTAGTGAAGTAAAAGTACAGAAAATTGGAAATACCTCAAAATTGTACTTAAGTACAGTACTTGAGTAAATGTACTTAGTTACTTTACTATATTATTTATATTTATTTATTAATATTATTTTTTTATATGTATATATGTCAGTCTCGGTTTTAAGGAAACTTGGTGAAGGTTCATGATTCAATTCCCCTTTCTTGACAATTGTCATATTAACCCAGAGTGCCCAAGAACATTTTTTGTGGTGTTAATTAACCAGTGGTTATGCTAATCAACCAAATCTTGATTATAGGCTTAATATCCTACCAGTAGATTGTATTTATGCAAACTATAGCTGGCACTGCAGAATTTAGGAACCATTCAATTAGAATTTTGAATTGATCTGAATGTGTTTGTTTATAATGTAAAAAGGAGTGAGAACACTACCATTACACTCACACGTCTGAATCAGGGTGTCTCAACTTTAGGGGTGTCAAACCTTATAATCACTTAATCCCTATAGCGTCCCTTATCTGGGGGGTTCTGGTTCAGAGAAAATGAGCAGATCTACAAGCTTGCGATGCATCCGGCGTTACGAGCTTGTAGATCTGCTAATTTTGGCAAAGATATTTAGCGTACAGAGCGAAAGGGGAGCTAGTATAGAGCCCAAAGGGCCTCCAGTCAACTAAGTATAGGGTTTAAATTAAAGGTAATTTGAACAGGAGACATGACTTGAGAGAGAGGCCTCCTGCAACGTGTCCCTGCATTCATGTCGGACAAACATTTTAACAAACAAAATTCATATAGAAAGATGAACGTTTATACCTGATTACTAGCCTGGTAAACCATACCGGTCGCGTGAATTTTCATTATCCTTTGTTTTCTGCAGACTGGTCTGGCCCCAAGCCCTGGGTGGGCGTTTTGCACAAACCAAAAAGTGGAAGAGCCAATCACAGGGCAGTGCAGAGCGCAGTCACTGGTTGGCTATTCCACTTTTTGGTTTCTGCAAAACGCC